>NC_046362.1:39188269-39276985 GCF_011125445.2 Fundulus heteroclitus
TGATCAGAGTTCAAAGACAGGAGGGAACAAAAACTTCTAAGTTGACAGGTAGCTAAACTGGAAGTACAGAAACTCCTGCCCACGCACATTCGGTTTCCCAAGCAGTGTGGGACGATCCTGAAAGATGTGAAACCCAACCCATGGTGTCTGTCGGTTTTGATCATGCGTTCGTGGATTGTGTTTAGAATAAAGAGAGGAGTTTAATTTTGTCGTTGCTCAGAAAATGTGTGGGTGTTTTAACATTAGAAATTCAGTAAATGCAAATTTACTGAAAGACTGCAGGATTAGCCGGCCATCTGAAGCAACAGAGGATCAGGCAGCGTAATGCTGACCCTGGAATTACGCTGATTCCACAATCATTTAAATCTAGAACAGCACAAGTTAGAATGTGTCTGGGCTCATTACCAAAAAGTAATTATTTTCTAGTGAGTTTTCATTTCTTAAAAGATGTTTACTGGAGACTAATTTGTGTGCCTTTTAGATGGTCTAACTACAAATGAGCAAAAACAACTTATATGTCTGTTTCTCATATTGTTGTGGTATATATTTGTTAGATTAATGGAAAACCACAATAATCAGGCCCTGATGCATTATCACGCTTTTCCTGGTAGGATATTTTTCATCATTTTGTTAACTATCAGCTTTAGCTCTGCATTGAATTCATAAAGCTCATAGCACTATTGATATGCCAGCATTAATGCATTCATTTAACTAGTTTTGGTTTAGGTACCATTTATAAAACATTGCATAGGATCAATAATAAAAGTCTACTACACCCAAAAGCTGAAAATGGCGTTTGCCCATAAAAACAACTGATTTCTAAAACCATGCACACACACCAGCTAAGGTTCCTTTCTAGATCCCAGCTGCAGCTGAACATGTGGTACCAGGTTCCTCCACACGTTCTGCCCTCTGACGGCCCACATCATGCAAAGCACATCATGTAAGTTAATGTGTATTTAAATGAGTCAGCTGATCAGTTATTTCACTGCTAACAATGGCAACAACAGAGAAAAATCTATTTTTAAAAAATGTATTAAATGTGAAAGTCAGAGGTAAAAGCTCAGCTGTTGTTCACATTAAAGGAACTCGATAGAAAATGAAACTTAATACTGCCTTAAACATCGATTATTCCCACACACCCCAAACAGACATTGAGGAAGAAAGTCTGTTTTGAAAAAAATAACTGCCTCAGAAGATTATGTGAAGACCAAGATTCTAAATCATTTCTGTGCTATTTTTTGGCTCCAAGGATTTTCATATAACAGTGATGATTAATATGTATGACAGTCCTTTATAATGAGTTATTTACAGAAATATTCAGCTTATGCTGCTGGGTATGTCTCTAGATCATCTTCCTAAGAAACTAGTGAAACGTTTTAAGGTGTTCACATTTCCTCATGGTGCCAAAAATCAGGATATTTAAAAGAATGAATACATGTAAAGCCAGATAAAAACAATAAAAAGAGTATTTGTTTCAAAGGGACAACAAATCATTAAGCATTGCACCAGGGGATCAGACACGGACACACAAAAGCTGCAACAGCAGACGCCGCCATCTTTGTTGGTATTTGTGTGAGTGAGGCGCCTGCTGGTAACAGAGGGACGTGAAGCTACAACGTCATTGTTTTAAAAAAAAAGATGTGGCTCCATGTACAAACGGAAAAATTAAATGTAAGTTTCAAAATTAAGTTTTGAAACTTACCCTCTCTGGGACCAAAACTCTGCATCCATGTGGACGCACTGCCTAAACGACAGAATAAATTTGCAGATGCACCTGATCACGTCTGCGTGGGGACAGGGCCTTAGTCCAGGGAAGCTGCGACATTATCTGAATACTTTTTATGAACGACAGAGTTAACATTAAACACATGCAAGATTATTGGATTTTTACCTCCTGCTGTCAGCGGGTGGCTCTGATCTTCACTCTCAGATGCTTTCGTCATGATCAGGTTAGGAAGGACTCAAATGCAGAATGGTGAAACGGTCTGCTTTTAATTAGGTAAACACAACTTACAAAGTTGGCATAAAGAACAGGCAGCGCCAAAGAGAACAAAGTCAAAGAGAAGAAGAACAAACCAGCAAAGAGCCAAGAAACCCAGTGAGTCCATCTGTGGCTAGACTCGCTGGGCTGCAGGCGTGTCAATCAGGGGAAATGTGGAGCAGCTGAGACGGCTTCCCTACCAATCCAGCCTCCTCACTCGCTCTTCTGCAGGTTCGTTCCTATCTGGACTTGTCGCGGTAATAATAATTGGTTGAGTCATACAACACAGGCCGACCGCAGACCGCCACTATCAGCTTTTCTTCCATGTTGCATGAAAACAGCTTCGTCTCCGCTGCAGTCCTTCACCCTACCTCACAGCCACATCTACTTCCTGATTGTTTGTCGTGACGCGACATGTCACAAGAGTTCAGCTTCTTTAACTCCAGCGACTGTCGCGTCGCGTCCATCGCAGGTGTCGTGTTGCTCTGGCTTTACTTTGATCTTCAAAATCGAACCTTTTGCATCACTAGAAATATGTTGCTCGTCCCGCCACATTTGCATTTGGTGTGTACACAACTTAACAAAGTTAGAGGAAACAAAGAAAACAAAAGGAACTAAAAACTGAACACAAGGCATTAACTAATGGGGCAAGATCTATAGAACATAAAGATGATGAATTGAGCAAAACAAAAAGTCAGAACTCGCTAAAAACTTCCAAAAGTGGTGTTCAGCACCGCAACCTTGTCTTTCCAGGTAAAACTGCATTTCAGGACTGTAAGGGTTCACAGTCGTCTGTTTAGTATGTTCCTCCATATTCTCTTCTGAATATTTCAAAAGTAGCCTAACCCCTAAAGCGCACATTTAGAACATTTAGTTTACATGATTTGTGCTCTTCTATAATTAAAATGAGCACCTTTTTGCTACATTAGGACCAACTACAACAGATTGCACAAAAACTCCTAAGGTGCCGGATGTTTACAGCAAGCAAAACAAACTGAACTGTATTAAAAATCTGCAGCATTTTTATTTATTTTTTTCTGCTGGAAGCTGACTTTGCATTAATATTCTTGCCTATAATTGGCAGGGTAGAATTCATTTGGAGAGGGAACTCTGTAATTTGGTTCTTTTACACAAAGAATGATTGAAATTCTTGTTTTGGCCGCATTGCTTCATGTGTTGAGTTTTTGGTGCATCTGATCCGTTTGGTTTTTGGTTTTGTTGGACTGGTGGACATCTGGACGTAGCTGGCCTGGCAGTGCACTTCAAACTAGCTGTTACCAGTCAGATGGTGCGGCTTTAAAGGGTAACTCACCCTGGTGTAGAGGCAGAACTCCACCAGCAGACGTATTTTGATGAATGCCACCAAAGCGGAAGCTCCAAGAGAGACGGCATGAGCGGACCTCCTCATGACCCTGGACCTGTACAGGTCCTGGATGGAGGGAAGCTCAGTCCTGATGATCCTCTCTGCAGACCGGATTGTTTGCTGCAGTTTGGCCCGGTTTGGGTCCGTGGTGAGCTGAACCACTCAGTGATGGAGGAAGACGGGGCAGAAATGGAAGGAATCTGTAAGGACAAAATGTTTTATATCATTTTATATGATCGTTTAGTATGATTCCACCTGTTTTTCCAGCTTAATTTACAGTTTTCATTCAAAACCCACATATTATAAATCAGTTAAGGGAAAAATGTAAGTTTACTGAATTCAAAAAGACATCAGTAGCAGAAGCCATGCTAAAAACACCTGATGATGTTTTCATTCTTAAAGCAGAAGAAACTTCTCAATGCAGAGAGCAACACATGGTCCAAATGCTACGCTTTCTCCGCTTCCTTCTCATGATGCATTACCGTGTGCTTTGCTTTCACATCCGCTTCCCCCGTGCACTGGGAGCAGAAAATCAATCTGCTGCATCCAGCCTGTCAAACAAAGACATAGACCGTTGTCTGACCGTTCATGGGGTCAAACGTGATTAAGTCTAGAGCCCGTCTGGGCTGACAGGAAGTACAGTCTCACTAAGTCAGTGATGGGGCCCATAGACCCACACGCAGAGTTATACTCACGGGTACATTGTGTTCCACAGGCTCAATCAAACACCGTTTCTAAGAACCTGCCTGACTCCCTGAGCGGTCCAGTTAGGGTGGGTGTGGGTGGAGATGGGGACATGTGGCCGTCATGTGTGGCGGTAGCTGCTCTGTGGGAACCATGAAGGCACCACAGCGCTGGTAGCATGGAGGCACATGTTGCTGCAGCAGCTTGAACAAATCAGCTGCTGTGTGTGTGAAGTGAAAGCATTTCTATCAGTTCCCACTGTGGCTGGCTTGCAATGACATCAATAACAAATAATGGACTCTGGTTCTCTGTGTTGGCTGATTGGATCTTAAACAGCTCTCCTGTGCATGGAGGGGTGGAAGGAGGGACTGTTGGTCCTGTCTCATGTGTCCAAAGGCTGGAATATTCAGGCAAAACGTTTCTAATTATTTCATCATCTGAAAAGCTTCGCCTGTTCTGAAGAACATTCTGATGGGAGGTGAAAAGCAGTCAGGAAACGAGAAAAGGCGCCCAGTTGCCTTCTGATCAGCAACAAAGACTCTGCAGGGTTTCCATGTCAGCTCTGTGTGTTTGTGACAAGGACCGAGTGGCACTGGGGGGTTAAAGTCTACCCGGGTGGACTTAATGTCAGGATGAGCCAGCTTCCCGGCTGCAGGGTTTAACGTAGTGATCACAGGTTGGCTGTGCGTCCAGCGGGCCCAAAGGTTTAGAGCAGAAACAGAGCGGACCACGGCAGAGCGCTGCACCGAGTCTTTCTAACTGTGACTAGTCATGCTGCAGCGCGCCGACACAGAACCGCTCACTGGACTTTAGCCGAGGGAGATTTCATCTTGAGACCAGAATTAAAGTGATCTGATGTTTTTTTGAGGTTCTCATGTGGAACGATGGAGGATTGATGATAGATGGGGACAGATAGGGCCCCATCATTGTAGTTTATGAGGGAACATTATCATGAAAAGGCTGTTAAAAATGATCATATTTAACTAAAACATTACTTATTTTTTGTACTTTTACCCTCCCTGATAATATTTCATAAAGGTTTGTTCAAGAATCAAAACTGGATGGCGGGCAGCCTTTTTATTTAAAAAGAAACTAAACACAAGGGGAAAACAAGTTGTTATTATCATTATTATTATTATTGTTGTTGTTGTTGTTGTTGTTGTTGTTGTTGTTATTAGTGTGTGTGTGTGTGGGTCATATGAGATGCAGGGATCTTGAAATGCCACCATGTGGATTAGATGTTTTCATTGATTCTGCAGCAGATCTGTCTGAAAATGAAAGCATGTAGATTTATTTTGCAGCAGTGTTGGTAGTGGCGGTACGGGTTAGCATAGTCGCCCATGTGTGCAACCTTCTCCAGCCTTTAAAGGTTGCTGAGTGCCCTCTTCTGCTTTGTCAGGCTCACACACGGTGTATGAAGCACGGAGTGGGAAGCTCTCTAAACCTGCATGAGCGTGTGTCTGCAGTTGGTTTGCTTTGTTTGTGTGTGATATGTCTTCATCACGGTGTGCCTGCTTGTGTTTATGCTGGACTCCTGTGCACCGGCCCTGATGTGCATGCATGCCTCGTCCTGTTTTCCCACTCGGGGACTTTGTCCTCTGATAGGCGTGCCAACCAGTCAGCTGAGCGGCAGCGGAGGGACAGATCAAAGGCGGGTGGAGGTGTTAGATCTGGGACAAAACGGGGAGAGAACACAAGTTATAGCCTTGCCGAATGCAGAAAGGTGCCGCTGCAGCGCTTTGAAGCCTGTTCTGAATGCTTGTGGGCAGCAGCTACTGCAAACACAACATATCAGACACAAACAAGATAAGTTAATGACAGGCGTGTTTTGGCCAGCCTGGCTTCATATGCAGACTATCAAGCCTAGAAGCAGCGTAATCACCGTGTTCCTGATTGTCTTTTTATCTGCAAATGTGTCTGATGAGAAGGAATCACTTGGTTAAAAACCCAGATGATCAGATTTTGCCTGGTTTACATGTTTCTGGTGACTGCAGACTCATCATGTGAAAGGTGAACGTAGGATTATTTGATTTAAGAAACCAAAACCTGGGCGGCAGACAGACTCGCTGCCCTGACACCCACACTGTTGACGAGCCAGAGTTCCTGATGACGCCGTCTTTCGGTAAAGTACAAACAGCGAGCGCACCGGACGACCCGAGCACTCTTTGAACTCCAGATGAGTTGCGGGTTTACCAGCAGCTGTTCTGAATGACCTTACCCCACAAAAATCAATCAGCACAAACATGCTGGGAAGCCTGTGCAGCGGGTCGGGTGTATCCGGACAGCGCGTGTGTCGCGCTCTGTGTGCTCCGGGCCGCGTTGGTCCGGTCCGGCGGCTGACGTACGCTGATGATGCAGGACGAGGGAGTCCTGTGATGTTTGGACACGGGTTGTCTCCATCTTTCCTTCCATCACAAAGCAAACGTTTCCACTGATTCAGGACTGAACTGGACTAGTGGACTTGACCCAATGGAAACTGCCACACAAACACACTTTCAATGATTAAAAAGCGCCATTGTACTTGTTAACTTATGTGTCTGGCCTTATATAATTGTTGATGTGGGATGATTTAGCTTTAAAGAGCATCATGGACACCAGGCGGCATGCTGCTGGTGCCAGGATGTCTCAGCGGTTTGGGCTCTGGACAGGACACGTCTGTCTGCCTGGCATGGCTACCTCTGGTGTCCAAGCTGTGGTCTCCAGCTTCATTCTGTCGTTAATGTCTTTGTCTCCCTGGGCAGTGAGTTCGTCCGCCGTGACGCTGCTTACAGCAGTGAAATACGTACATGTATTTTATCTCCTTGTGGAAAAGCGGCGTCCTTGGTGCTTCATATAGCCCAGCTCTTGTGACCGGCTATTGATAAGCTTATGTCTCCCGATAGCCGCCGCGCTTTCAAGTCCCGGCACAAAACAGACGGCTGCCTTTTATGTTGTTTTCCCAAGCCAAGGACAGACAAACCTCCTACAGGACCAAGCTGGCTAATCAGTAATGAGTAACTTGCTGAGGCCAGCAGGCTGCCTTTCACCTCTTCTTCTCTTTCACTATTTCTTCTGCGCCTCTTATCCTCCAGTGAAATCTTTCTTCCTTTTTACTGTCTCACAGGTCTGAGGGTTCTTGTTAACTTCAGTTAGTCGTTTCTTTTCCTTGCTTTCTTCCATAAGTCACTTCTGTCCTCACACTGGCTCCGCCCCTTCTCTGTTTCTACAATTGTTCTTTCGCCTATCTTTGTTCACGTCTTTAATGATGGCCATAAACAAACGCTGCTTGTCTGTGCGGCTTATTAAAGGAAAACATGAAAGAATAGATCAGCGTGTCATCAGTCTGTAGCCGTGCCACTGACATATGGCGTTCTATTAAAACATTATTACCACTATATGACTTTATTTAGGACTTGCCAGATTAAACTGATTTGGTGGCAGAGACGGAACAAAGGAGGAATCCTCTTCTGGTGCCCTCACTGTGCGTTTGCTCTCTGAGCCAACAGCAGAAAATCTTCCCAAACTGTACTCACAAGTCCTCTGGCACCGCCTGAAGACACCCTCTGTCCCCTTTGATCCAAATGCGGATCATTGCATACTCGCTCTCTCCTATGCCTTCACCCAGACCCGGCTGCAGAAACAAATTAAAGGGGGGCAGTACCTTTTTTTCAGGGGGGCACATTTTATCTGCTTCAGGCTCTGCCACCACTACTGGGGTCCTAAGGGAAAAAATACCTCAGTAAAGTCTTAAAATAAAATAAAAACGTCTTGTCTTCCAGTGCTGCCTTATTGGGCAGGTAGTTAAACTTTGGGCTGCTTTTCACAGCATTTGGCGAAAATAGGAAATGGGAAAAATTATTAAAATTGTCGTTGTGTGGTAGAAAAGTAAAAACTTGGACTACTTTTATTAATGAATTTATTTTGAAACCTGTGGTAGCTGCATCATCCATCATTACTAGCCACGGGTTAAACAGGCGTCGCTATGAGACGGTCAGCTTGGCGTTTACTTCCACTGAGCAACTTAAAACTGTTTCATGGCTGTGAGTGAAAAAGAAATGTTATATCTAGTTAGATTTATAGCTCACGTTGGGATGCGGTTGATAAAACATTTTACAGTGATCTTGTGTGTCGGATATTTGGTTGCCTCATTGGACGTTTTCCAGGGAGTCTGTGTGCAACGTTTTCTCTCTACTTAGTGCAGTTGTGCACTAATGGTGTATTCTTTAAATGTGTAATACTTCAATGGTTTTTACATGAATTTAAGAGAGGTTGAGATTTTTATTCATTTACTTTTAAGTTCGGCATATTTTACGTTGTGTTTTGGCTGGAAACTATCAGATCTGGCAACACTGAAGGTAGAGCTGTGTCCATTGAATTAACTCTAAAGTCGAGCATAAAAAGGCGCCGTGCTGCATGTTAGCGCTGAAGTCAGGCTGATCACTGCCTGCAGGAAACATTCTTACTAGCAGAGGAAACTCCAGCAGCTCAGGAGCACCAGGGTCAGAACAAAGCTGTGTTCCCTTTCTGCCTGCAGGTAACCCAGCTTTCTTTATGTTGCCTCAGTTCCTGCACAGCTCTGCTCCTCAGGTTCCCTAGCTGCCGCTGCTAACCCTCCTAGCTAACGTTTACTCCAGTGTTGACTTCAGTGCTGACGTTTCCAACATAAATTAGATTGTTATTATGACTAGAAACAATTAAGTATGGTGACTTTATGCTTTCTGTTTGTATGAATAGAAACAATTAAACTTTGAATATTAGTGATGAAGCTTGTTCCAGTAAAACTAGTCCAGGATTTACTCAGCTTATTCCTTTGTTTATGTAATGTTTGAGCTACAGATTCACTTCTATCCAGAAAACTGCTGTTATTTTCTTCAGCTGTCACTTTCTACATGTCGTATTAATTAATCCTGTTATTATCTTCAGCTGTCACTTTCTACATGTCGTATTAATTAATCCTGTTATTATCTTCAGCTGTCACTTTCTACATGTCGTATTAATTAATCCTGTATATTCTTCAGTGATGGTATCAAGGTGTTGGTTGTTCCTGTAACACTTTATCAGCTGGTTCTGCTGTTCTTTATATCTCTCTCTGCAGGTGTAGAAGCAGACTCAGAGGATGTTATATCACTCTCTCCATTTCCTCTCCTCTTTCTCTTTCTCCTTTTCTTTTAAACATTTTGTCTGTTTCTCTCCTTTTTTCCTCTTCTACCTGTTTCTGTGTCCATAGAACATGAAATAGTCCCAGAATAAAATATAATAAAGCTTCTTGCATTTATAAATCAAGCAGAGCTCTATGGAGAAAGCAGGAAGGCTCCACTGGTGAAAGTAAATCTTTTTGTCTCTTTTTGACATGAAAACATTGATTGTTATTGCGAAATTGCCAGACAGGCACAGAAGGGAAAAATGAGACGGCACCAAAACAAGTTGCTCTCAGACGGACCTCAGAACAGGGGTAAAAACAAGATGTGAGGATTTCAGACCGTACTGTAGTTCTACTTTATATAGACCACAAGTGAATGATTTCAATGTGAAAAATGAGGATTTAAAAGCCTGATGTGACCGCTTTAAACAAGCAGGGAGAAGTGGAATAAGGGTTCTCCTTTCTGGTTCTGGGTTGAACCACATTCTACCTTCAGAACTGCAAAGATTGATCAAGTTGTCAGAAATGTTTCTGAGGTTTTGGTCCAGCACCACAGTTACTTCAGATTCATTGTCTGAACATCCGTGATCAGAATCTCCTGTTTCACCACTTAGACACTTAGACAACTTTATTTGTCATTTTGTATGTACAAAGTGCACACAGAACAAAATGTTGTTGCATACAGCTTGTAAATTACAGTATAAAGTGCAGCAGTGATTAAAAGTAAACGATTGAAATGTAAACAATGCAGGAGAAAGAAACAGTGTGCGATTACAGTGTACAGGAGAATATTTAAACCATTTGTATGTGCAGAAATGATGGTGCAGAAATGATGGTGCAAAAAGGCATTTAGAGACTAAAAGTTCGGCAGCATTTGTAATGCTAGAGAGAGATGCAGTGACGCATATACAGATGTGGTGCAGAGTCCAGGTTATAGTTCAGCAGTTCAACAGTCTGATGGCAGCAGGGAAAAAGCTTTTGCAGAACCTGGTGGACCTGCAGCAGATGCTGTGGAACCTCTTCCCAGAGGGCAGCAGGGAGAACAGTCCATGGTGGGCGGGGGGGGGGGGGTGAGGGGTCCCTGATGATGTTACGGGACACACAGCGCTGAGATGAAATGTCCTTAATGGAGGGAAGAGGAGCCCCGATGATCCCTTCTGCTGTCCTCACCACTCTCCTCACGTTCTTCCAGTAGGAGGCGCTGCAGCCTCCACACCACACAGAGAGACAGCTGGTCAGAATGCTGTCTATGGTGCTTCTGTAGAAAGTCGTGAGGATGGGCGGGGGCAGGTGGGCTCTCCTCATCCTCCTCAGGAAGTACAGTCGCTTCTGCCTCTTCACCAGTGACCTGGTGTTCACAGACCAGGTGAGGTTGTCCGTGATGTGCACCCCCAGGAACTTGGTGCTGCTGACCACCTCCACAGCTGAGCTGTTGATGAGCAGTGGAGCGTGGTGAGGCCAGTTCTTCCTGAAGTCAACGATGATCTCCTCCGTCTTCTCCACGTTCAGGATCAGGCTGTTGTCTCTGCACCAGCCCACCAGCTGCTCCACCTCCTCTCTGTAGTCCTGGTTGTCCTGTGCCAAAAGAAATCCCCCAAACCATGATACCTCCACCCCCAGCCTGAACGGTTGGTAAAAGGCAGGATCCACGCGGTTGTGTTGTTTACACCAGATTCTGACCCGACCATCTAAATATTGCAGATAAAATCCAGACTCGTTGGACCAGGCAGCGTCTCTCCAACCTGTTCTGCTCCACTTCTGGTGTTGTAGGTTAAGATCAGCAACTTCTGACCATGCTACAGTCAGATGGGCTTAAATTCCTCGCTTTGTCCTCCATCTGATGCTGCAGATGTCTGGGTGCTGCCAGCTGATTGGCTCAGGCACTGCTTGTGCCACCCAGTATTTAAACAGGTGTACCTGATGAAGTGGAGAGCAGGTGTATACATTGGCAACCTAATACTGATGTACTGATAAATATTGTGATTGTGTGAGCAGCAGCAGTCGGATCATATTGAGTCCCCCCCCCCCCCCCCCCCCCCCCCACCCCATCACAGCTTAGTAGATGATATGTCCACATTCTAGCCCACCATGTGCAACGTTGGGTATTATTGCTAATAAAATACTTTTATAAAGTAGATTTCTGGTCTAGCACTTTAAAATCTCAGCGTGTCATGAAGGGATTCTTCTGTGAGCTGATGAAAGATTAACACTAACTTTCAATCACTATCGGCCTGGAAATGTAAAACCAATCAGGAGTTTAGCTAAACAGTCATTCAGGGAATCAGATCGTCTCCTTTACATATCGACTTTCCCCAACAGGCTGCATCGCCAAAATGAAGAAAAGAAGCAGAATTTAATTAGACGTGGCAAGATGTTCGCTTATGCAAAGAAAATGGGAAGTGTGAGCGTTGAAGCATTTACGTGTGACGCATCAATCCGTCAACAATCATCTGTTTCTACTACTTTTGGAGTTGGTATCTCTTTCCGTCTTTCTTTGTTTTGCATAAACCTGATAATTAGACTCTTAAGGCTGGGAAGACGCCATCATTGGCTTTGCTGCTGCTGATTCTGCTTTCCATGTCAATGTAAAACTCGTTCTCTCCCTCCGTCTTCATATGGACCACCTGCCTTTACTGCACAAGAACAGAGCCTCGCTAACAACATATGTAGAAACCCTATTACTATATTAATATTGTGACACAGTTCTAACTGGATGGAAACGTTCAGTCTCGCACTTTTAGTCTTTAAGGGAAGTTTGTAAAATCTGTGCAGTGTCACTGGGTGAGGATACTGCTCTGTCTCCAGTTTTATAAGTGGAGTCATAGTCTGTCTGTATGATCATGTGTTAAAAAGCTGCACAATAGCTGCTCTCATTGCAGTTCAAAGGATGTGTAATGTTTGTGCAGTGGGTTTTTTATGTGTATTAAATATTGTAATCGCAGTGAATTGCTCAGTTGCTGGAACTGGGGGAAAACCCAAAAGTTTACAGATCCTTCAGACCCCCAAAACCGGACGTTATTCTGCCTGAACTGCAGCGGACAACAGCGGCTGTGTCACTGCAGTCTGCGTTCCACCTGGTAGCCCTGGAGGAGCTCTGCTGCTTCACCAGCAGCCAGGTGAACATTGATCCAGAGGCAGAGACGTTAATCACAGAGAACTAAAAGCTGAAACTCCTCAGATTCATAAGGTTTCTGCCCAGAGACAGCAGCATCTTAGGTCAGGTCTACTGCAGCGTCCCAGGAGCCTATCAGGCTGCAGCAGCTCCTCACTTTGGATCATCACATCTCCAGAGACCTGATCCCTGCCTACAAACCTCTGATTTGTAATCACAAGCTTTCAGGTTTGGACTGAAGAGACCTGCTCAGCTTTACACACTGATTTACATCATCTGTCTTTTTTTGACTCGGACATTTAAATCTGAGCCCATGCTCAGGACTATTTGCACAGTTTTAGGTCTCAGGAAGAGTTGTTGGTGCATTCAACCTGAACTTTATGTCGTGTTGTGTCTGTGTGGTAATCTGGGAGAACTCTGAGCTGGTGTCTTTCCAACATTTCATTATGATCACATAAAGAAAAAAAAAATTCATGCTGTATTCAGACTAAATGCCTTTTGAGCATTAAGGGCATCAGGTTTACATGCAAAGTCTGTGGTGGACGCGGCTCAGGGGAAGTAGAGAGTCCTGCAGCATTTTGAAGCTTTCAGCGCGTTTGGTGCTGCATATTTGGCTTGATGCGCATTAAGCGCCTCTAGAGCGACGTTAGAGTTTGAAAATCTGGACATCAACCAATCAGAGAGACCCTGATATGTGAGGTAGTGGAGGATTTTCTATTTTTACTGAATGTTAACATGGAGATGTTAACAGAAGGAGTTTGTTCTGGACGCAGCAGGATTCCTGATTGTTGAACAGATGCAGAGCACAAAGCCTGACACTAATGGCAATTTAAACAAATGAACAGGACCGCTGTCCCACTGGATGACATCATGACTTGTTGCTGCAGCAGAATCGCATCTGAGACATCCGTCAGCAATATCCGTCCATCAGCGCATGAAAGTTTAGTGTTCAAGCTCATTACCAGAGACTTTCTTTAGTTAGGCTACAGGCTCGCCCTGCGGAGCGTTTTCTAGGCTAGGCTAACACCAGCGCATTTATTCTTTGTTTCATATGACTTGTTGATGATCCGTCTACACAAGATTTTAAAATTTATTTTTTTCACCAGGAATAAATGATACAAATCAAATTTTATGAGTTGTTTGTTCTAAAAGTGCTTTTTAATTGGTAGTCAATTGAAATAGTTCTTTAAAGGACAGTTTAAAAAAACTTGAACAGAAAATACATACAATTTTATTTTGTTAAAGTTAAATTTTAAATAGTCTTACTGGTAATTTATCATCAAGCTAAAATTACAGAGAAGTCTGATTCTGGTTTGCTTAAATCTCTGTAAATAATCACAGAGGTCTTGGTAAAAACTTTACAGTCTGTGTCATTCTATCATTTTTGAAATGAATTGAAATTCAGTCGAGTAGCGCGAGTCTTTCTCTTCATCCATGCAAAGCAGAGCCTGGTTACAATGGAGCGCTGCTGAAATACCATATAATGCTATATACCTAGGGTTCACAATAAAAGCAGGATCTCTAGATTTTACACAGAAAATTAGCACCTTAAGTTAATGTTAGATTTCCAGTTTCCTGTTCACTGCTGAAGAGCATCTAGAGGGCCAGTTCCAGTCTGGTCTGGGCTGGAGAGCTGGAACTGTTCCTGGATTACATGAAGTCTTCAGTCCCAAAGCAAAGGATGAATGTTTCCATGCTTTGGTTTGGATCACAGAATATTTTGCAGTAATCTAAAAGCAGTTTGGGATGGTAGGCCAAACGTCAGAGGAGTCCGTTTAGAAATAAATGAACACCAGATTTAGGAATGAAGGCTTTCTTGTACAGCTCCTCCTTATCTCCTCTGTGCAGAATTTAGTTTTTTACTAAATATAAACAAGCACATGGAAAAAGCAACACTTATTTATCATGAAAAAGGAGAATTCATGTTGATAAAAGTTCCTTCATAGACGCGGCTTTAAGCCTGAGGACGTTTGTTAGCGTCCATCAATCAGCCGGTAGGAGCTGAGGCCTACTCCTTTTTCTCAAACCTCTGAATTTATCACATTTTAGCCCAGTTGGTTCCTTTTTTAGTTTAAACAAAGTTATGCAGCCTGCATGTGACTCCAATCTTGTGCGGCAGGCTTGCATTTCTATAGCTGGTTATTTCCAGAGGAACACATTCCGGCTGCCATTATCCCCCCCCCCCCCCCCCCCCCCCCCCCCCTTCACCTTTCTTTCTCTGGGTAACCAGACACAGATGGTACCTGGTACCGACACCACCAGCCCGGCTATTTCCCCTGAAATGCTGCCTTTTGTGAGTCTGACACTGCAATCAGCAGCCAGGAAGCCCAGGAGCGTGGTGTGGACCTTTCTGAGGCCATGCTGGGGTGAACAGGCGCTTAGCGGGGGGGGGGGGGGGGGGCTCAGTGAGGAAAGGCTTTAGTTGAACTGTTTGGGAATATTTCCCAAGATGAAACTAAGATAAAGGAATAGAGCAATTTGTGAGACATCTTCTGCATGTTGGAGACCTGCAGGACAGCGGGACCTTCAGCTCTTTTTATAGGAAATGATTTATATAAAGGAAATAATGTCCTGATGCCTATATTGGTTTCTGTAGATCTTTAGGTTTTAAGAAAACAAGGAAAGAAAGATCTGGACACGGGCAAGTTGTGAGGAAGTGGCAGGCAGCGTACCAAGGTGGATGGACGTCTGAGGTAGGAAGGAAGTCTGCGATGCTTCTGGACTCCTCACTAAAATGTTAAACTACTATTTGACGAGTGACTGGGTTGCTTTCTAGGAATATGACAGACTTTTTATTGCTCGCGTTCTTGTTTGAAGCCAGGCAGCTTCCTTGGCTCATGGGAATAAGATGGTAGAAGCACCTAAAACTATTTCATACTAAAATACAACCAAGAAACACTGAAAAGCTGTTTCAGTGTTTATATATATATATATATATATATATATATATATATATATATATATATATATATAATTAATGAGATAAACAGATGTAGGAATTAAATCTAAAAACGGCTTTTCAGTGTTTCTTGGTTGTTATTATCTCATGGGAAAAAAAATTATACCTTATTTTCTTCCAATTTATGTTAATTTTAGTATCCGGCACAACTAAAGGTATATTTGTTTGGACAAATATAATGACAACAAAATAGCTCATACGAGTTTAATTTCCATGTTTTTCTTCATCATGACCAAAATCACTTAAGTGATCGATAACTATGGCAATGTACTGCCAAAAACTGTTTTAGGCTATCTCTCTCTCTCTCTCTCTCTCTATATATATATATATATATATATATATATATATATATATATATTAGATATATATATATATATATATAGATATATATATATATATATATATATATATATATATATATATATATATATATATAGATATATATATATATATATATATATATATATATATATATAGATATATACCTTGTATTTACGTCATTTAAGATTAGAACATTAAGTCAGAACAATAAAAAGCTACATATTTAATCCAGAAGAAAAAACTTTTATCATTTAAAAAAATAATAATAAATTTCAAAATGTACTTTTAATCTGACAAATAACCTTTTATTTATATATATATATATATATATATATATATATATATATATATATATATATATATATATATATATATATATATATATATATATATATATATATATATATATATATATATATATATATGGGCTGTACAGTGGCGCAGTGGGTAGCGCTGTTGCCTTGCAGCAAGAAGGTCCTGGGTTCGAGTACACCCCTGGGTCTTTCTGCATGGAGTTTGCATGTTCTCCCTGTGCATGCGTGGGTTCTCTCCGGGTACTCCGGCTTCCTCCCACAGTCCAAAAACATGACTGTTAGGTTAATTGGCTTCTCCAAATTGTCCTTAGGTGTGAGTGTGTGCGTGAATGGTTGTTTGTCCTGTTTGTCCCTCTGTGTTGCCCTGTGACAGACTGGCGACCTGTCCAGGGTGTACCCCGCCTCTCGCCCGGTGAATGCTGGAGATAGGCACCAGCACCCCCCGCGACCCCATGAGGGATAAAGCGGTTTGGAAAATGGATGGATGGATGGATGGATGGATGGATGGATATATATATATATATATATATATATATATAGTGTTTTCCTGCAAGTAGTTGCTGTTATGACATATATGCATGTTTATTCTGTTACATGCCATTTTTAATTATTGTACCGTATCTTTTCTCATGTTGTAAATTTGCTCTCGCTGTCCTGTCTCTTATTGTTATGTTTTTGTTATATATTTTTATATATTTTCCTCTGTGTATGTTTGCATTCTTCCATTTGCCTTTCCCTTTGCTGCAGATATGCCTGGATTTCCCCACTGAGGGACAATAAAGGATATTTCTATTCTGTTTTATTCTGCCTCTGAATATTGCACATGCCCTTATGGTGCCGTATGGTATTAATATTATGATTGTGGAAAGTGAAGTTGCCCTCTCTGTCAGTCACCGGTGACTGATAGCAGAACAGCTGTTTCCGGCGGGTGGGGCGGTGTGGGTGTGGGAGTGGGAGTGGGGGTGGGGGGGGGGGGGGGTACTGAGGCTGTTGGTGGCCACTCTGCACTTGTCCTCCTCCAGCTGCTCTCCTGGCTGCTTTCTGTTTTGCAGAGTGACTCTAGAGGGCGCTGGTCGCTGCAGCTGCTGGAGGCCAGAGAGGAAGAGGGACAGGAGCAATCAGTTAAAGCATCCAGTGACTTTAAAGCCACACGCAGCCGATCATGGACTAATTAAAGCTCCTGTAGACTGGGAGTTCTTCACCAGCAGCTTAATTAAGACTGTTGCTGCTGTTTAACTGAAATGAGAGCTCAGCGTTTGCTGCTCTGGTGCAGAGTCTCAATACGCCACCTAGATGCTGGAAGCAGCTGCTGGAGCTGCTCATGATGCAGCAGAAAAGCTGCGTACTACACACTGAGTCAAAAAGGACCTGTCAGCTGTTTCAGCTCTGCAACCCTCTGCTCACCACACCTCACTTTAACCTTTTTTTGTTTCACATCCTTCTCTGGCAAACCCAAAGAAACATCCTGTTTGCTGCAGCGCTGGCTATCCTTTTATATTAGCTCTGTGTCAGATGCAGTTTGACACGTTGTAGGACTCAGCGCTGTCTCTACTGACTCACCCATTATGATTATGAGTCATTGCTCTGGCCGTTTAGTTAAATTGTTACTAAACTGAAATCAGTGAAATGGAAATTCTTTCACTCTTAGGGGTGTCAACGTGTACTTAGTTAATTTGCACAACTGCTGTCATTGTTCCCCAGAAAGCTGAAAGTGTGTATAAAGTATGTGAACCTTCCTGGTTGCTGGTTCTGGGTCCTGAGCAGCGTGAAGGCTCCTGTTAATCAGTGATGCCGCCGCTGTGATCCCGTCCAGCTTCGTTAAATCACGGACAACGCTGGCACAGATTGCAATCATTCCTAACAAGCCAATTATCAACTCATCACATGGGAATCAGTCCCCTCTTGTCATGTGTACTTATTTTGCTCAGCAACAGCTAAGCTTCAGTGGGATTGCTGTGAAAGTGAAAGGGCGATCCGGGCCAGCAGCACAATCAGAGAAAAGAACAAAAATACTTTCATCCAGAACGGAAAACGGCGCTGGGATGTTGTAAGGATGGCGACGTGCAAAGTTGGGAGAATGCTGCTACTTTTAGACAAAATCATGAAACTGATGAAAAAAATGCTTTATTTCAACTTTGAACTTCAGCTGTTTTCTAACATTTAAAAGACGATTTATCTCTTGACTGATCATAGATTATATTTTTCATTTATTTTTCCGTATCAGATTAATTATATAGAGGTATGGGGCAACGCATATAAAAACAACACGAAACCTCTGTGTGGGGTTAAAAAGAAAGCTATGAAAATTTTATATAAAGGGAAAAAATACTTATAAATCAAATATCTTGAAATTAAGGGACTTGGTTAATTTAAACATTCAATGAGTTATGTTTAAAACTAAAGAGAGATTATTGCTGATTAATTTGCAAAAGTTCTTTTAAGATGGAGTGACAGAAAAAAATGATTTCAAATACTTTAAAGTAAACGTGTATCACTGCATGGAGCAAAACTGGACGAGGAGTTGAAAAACTGGCCAACTATAAATCAGCTCAAAACACTTTAAAAGAAAATCCCTTATGCCACGTTGCTGTTGGGCTTTAAAATTGATCCAGAGCGCTGATGAGAGCAGATAAGTTATAATTTTAGATTTAAGAAAAAAGGCTAACATAGTTACAGTCACAGTTCATCAGATCCCAATCTGTCCATCTCTGACCGTCTTTCTGTTATCTCAACCTAAAACTGAAAACTAACACGAATGCAGAAATAAAGAGCCTCCAGCGAGTTAAAGGCATAGAAAACAATAGATTAATATCAAATTAAATAATTTGCTGACATCTGAGGCCATTTCTTTGTGGTAAATAGAATGAACTCATAAAGCGATTTTTTTCCCGTCATGCTGACCACCCAAAGCCACATTCACCCATTCACTCTCACTAACACATTCATACACCTAGACGCATCAGTCTCATGTATGAGACACAAATATAGCTTCATATACTGGCTGTTCAACATGTGTAGTATCTCCCATATCATGATGAATGTGCTCCCTAACAGTGGTTAGAGCTCTCACCTCTGTTTAGATCTTAAAATCAAAGCCTGCAGAGCTGCTTAGTAATATTCTGGTCAAAAATCCTTTATTACTTCCAAAGGCAAATTAAATGTTGATGTGACTCATAGTCTGCAGGTTTTTCCAGAGTTGTTGTAGACGCTGATGTCTGCAGGCAGCAAGGATCTCCTGTAGAGGTCCGTGTTACAGCGGTTCTGGAGAACCTCTGACTGAAGACTCTGTTGTTTTACCACAGTCTGATGAAGAGGATGCTCAGGGTGGTCCAGGATGTTATTCTATGAAGAATCCTTCTTTGCTCAGTCATCTGCAGAGGTTCTGGAGGATTCTCCAGAACAGAACCAGCCTTCTTCATCAGCCTGTTGAGCTTCTTTAAGTCTCTGGTTCTGATGCTGCTGCCCTGATCAACAGATGATGGCAGAGGAGATCACTCTCCACAACAGACTTCTAGAAGATCTGCAGCATCTGCTGCAGACCCTGAAGGACCTAAGCTTCCCCAGGAGGTCCAGTCTGCTCTGTACCTTCTGGTAGACGGAGTCACTGCGTCTCCAGGCTGTTGTCCTGGTCAACATGGAGGTCTTTATGGTCCTCCACCACCAGTATGTTCTCATCAGATGCATGGCTGCAGCTCATGAATTCATACCTGTACTCTTTGTCTTTAGGTCCAGTTTAACACATCAAGATTAAATTGTTATCTTTCAATATTTTAACTTTAATTCAGCATTCAAACCCCTGTTGTGAGCTCCTTTAAATAATTTTAACAACATTTTGTATTCAGTGCATTAGAAATCTGATAAAAACAATAGAAATGTTAGAAACTACTAAATAGAAAGACTGTACCACTCGTAAGTTTTCCCATTGTCCGCTCCATCACTACAAACTGTGCAGAGTTTGGATGCTTTTCTACTTCTACCCTTAATCTCAGATTTTTCATTTGATCAGAAAATCATGTTGTAAATCTACATTTAATACCTTTTGGTAGGAAAAGGAAAGCTGCAGTGCTAGAACTGCAAACCTACTGAGGGAGGTGCAGTGAGGTGGCAGTCAGTCAGATTTGTGAATGATCTGAACAGGAAGTGAATTTATTCTAAGCTGGAAGTATCGGCAGCGCTAGAATAATATGTTGGAGATGTTGGTCACTTTATTTTGTTCTGGAACCACTTCTCCACCTGCACGGTTCAGACGCTGCTGCGTGTTTCCAGCGTGGTCAGAGCCGAGCTGGAGACGTTAGAACCACAGGAACAGCGGCGAAGACGGAGAACGCACCGTGGTCTGATAAGGAAATGAGTTATTTTCTGTGCTTGTCCAGCGTTTTAATTCATTTACCAGTGTGCTGATCCTGACACCGTATTGGTTGGCGACCAGCTAGCCAGCCTGTAGACAAAGGCAAACAGTCTCAACGTCTAAAAGATGGCGCGAAGTCCCGGGTTCTCTAATTGTTGCCAGTTTCCACATTGGGTTGGCAGCTCTTTATCTGCAGGTAAACACAGGCAGGTAAACACAGGCAGGTAAAAACACAGGCAGGTAAACACAGGCAGGTAAAAACACAGGCAGGTAAACACACAGGCAGGTAAAAACAGGCAGGTAAACACAGGCAGGTAAAAACAGGCAGGTAAACACAGGCAGGTAAAAACACAGGCAGGTAAAAACACAGGCAGGTAAACACAGGCAGGTAAAAACACAGGCAGGTAAACACAGGCAGGTAAACACAGGCGGGTAAACACAGGCAGGTAAACACAGGCAGGTAAAAACACAGGCAGGTAAACACAGGCAGGTAAACACACAGGCAGGTAAACACACAGGCAGGTAAACACAGGCAGGTAAAAACACAGGCAGGTAAACACAGGCAGGTAAAAACACAGGCAGGTAAACACACAGGCAGGTAAAAACACAGGCAGGTAAACACACAGGCAGGTAAAAACACAGGCAGGTAAAAACAGGCAGGTAAACACAGGCAGGTAAAAACAGGCAGGTAAACACACAGGCAGGTAAAAACACAGGCAGGTAAAAACACAGGCAGGTAAACACAGGCAGGTAAACACAGGCAGGTAAACACAGGCAGGTAAAAACACAGGCAGGTAAACACAGGCAGGTAAACACACAGGCAGGTAAACACAGGCAGGTAAAAACACGGGCAGGTAAAAACACGGGCAGGTAAACACACAGGCAGGTAAAAACAGGCAGGTAAAAACACAGGCAGGTAAACACAGGCAGGTAAAAACACAGGCAGGTAAACACACAGGCAGGTAAACACAGGCAGGTAAACACAGGCAGGTAAACACACAGGCAGGTAAAAACACGGGCAGGTAAACACACAGGCAGGTAAAAACACAGGCAGGTAAACACAGGCAGGTAAACACAGGCAGGTAAAACACAGGCCGGTAAAACACAGGCAGGTAAACACAGGCAGGTAAAACACAGGCAGGTAAAACACAGGCAGGTAAAAACAGGCAGGTAAAACACGGCAGGTAAAAACAGGCAGGAAACACAGGCAGGTAAACACAGGCAGGTAAAACACAAGGCCAGGTAAACACAGGCAGGTAAACACAGGCAGGTAAACACAGGCAGGTAAACACAAGCAGGTAAAAACAGGCAGGCTAAAAACACAGGCAGGTAAAACACAGGCAGGTAAAAAACAGGCAGGTAAACACAGGCAGGTAAAAACACAGGCAGGTAAAAACAGGCAGGTAAAAACACAGGCAGGTAAAAACACAGGCAGGTAAAAACACAGGCAGGTAAAAACACAGGCAGGTAAACACAGGCAGGTAAAAACACAGGCAGGTAAACACAGGCAGGTAAACACACAGGCAGGTAAAAACACAGGCAGGTAAACACAGGCAGGTAAACACACAGGCAGGTAAAAACACAGGCAGGTAAACACACAGGCAGGTAAACACACAGGCAGGTAAAAACACAGGCAGGTAAACACAGGCAGGTAAAAACACAGGCAGGTAAAAACAGGCAGGTAAAAACACAGGCAGGTAAAAACAGGCAGGTAAAAACAGGCAGGTAAACACAGGCAGGTAAAAACACAGGCAGGTAAACACAGGCAGGTAAAAACACAGGCAGGTAAACACAGGCAGGTAAAAACACAGGCAGGTAAAAACAGGCAGGTAAAAACACAGGCAGGTAAAAACAGGCAGGTAAAAACAGGCAGGTAAACACAGGCAGGTAAAAACACAGGCAGGTAAACACAGGAAGTAAAAACACAGGCAGGTAAAAACACAGGCAGGTAAACACAGGCAGGTAAAAACACAGGCAGGTAAACACAGGCAGGTAAACACAGGCATGGCTGCTGCATCGGCCCTCGGAGCAGCCGTCTGGGTTTTGATTCCTGACCTTTGCGGCATTTCTTCCCCTTTCTGTCTGAGACAACTTCCGGTATGATTCCTGTGAATGGAGGCCAGCAGCACCTTTACTGCTGATTACCTGAGATACAGATGGAGAAATGTCTGATACGATGGACATAACGTAAACTCTGCAGTCATTACAGGGCGAGTCTAAATCTGCTCTGAAGCCTTTTTCTCTATTTAAAAACTTCAGACCTGAACGTCGAGCAGCGATCTATATTCTCAGACTTGGTCTAGAAATGCTGTTTTTAAATATCCTTTGTCGTCCCTCTGTGGGGAAGATCAAGTGTTACAGAAGCAGAGTGACGCTAATGGACGCACATAAACAGAAGCAATATAAAATATGTAATGGTGGTTCTCATGGAGCCTAACATAAACCAAGTAAAAGTGAAAGTAACTGGCCTCTGAAGGAAAACCAGGAAGTGAAAAATGGCTTTCCTGAGTTGATCTTTATTGTGCTTCTCATTCTTCTGGCTAAACAAGTTTATTATATACAGCGGTTAACTATTAAACATCCATGATGTTCATCTTAGACCAACCAACCAATTCACCTGATCTGACCAGAACAAACTTTGGTTACCAGCCACTTAAAAGCAGAGTGTCTTCTCACTCTATGCTCAGTGAAATGCATCTACAACGACCAGTTTACAACTAAAAGTAATTTATTATGTGACAGATAAGGAAATCCGTTGTGAGTAAGCAAATAAGGGTGAAAATACGTGAGGCTGACACCTTTATCCTGAACAGGCAACGCACAGAATGGAGGTCTAACAGCGCAGCAAAGCACAACTGTCCCAATAAAAGCAGATAAATAGTTACAGCATTGAGCTGAGATCTTCAGCTTCAATTCCTCAGATAAAACATCTACAAACACCAGAAGAGCTAAAATCAATGTCTGGATTCAGTTTCAGATCTTAGTTGAATGTATTTGAAGGATTTTCCCTCATTTTTCCAGGTCTGCCCATAAACGTGGAGGGTAATAGAAGCAGGTGTGACTTGGTCCTGATGGGACGGCCACTCTGAGCTTAACGGTCATGAATACGGTACCAAACGGCTTTAAAACATGACACCAAACCAACAGTTTGGACTCTCAGCTCTCATTAACGTCTGTTAATTTCTCCATAAACATTTTTATTCTCAAACATCAGTGCAGTCTTATTGAAAATCCATAATAACAGCCTCGACCATTGTCAGGTGATTTTACTGTTGTGTAATTTATCCAGGCATCAGCTGTAACTGGATTATCCTGAATTTATTTAAGAAATTATCAAACCAAACCTCTGGTCGGTTCTTTACTAACCTCTGTTCTAACATCTAAAACAATACAAAAATGAATTTCTCTAGATTGAAGCATAATAATAACACAGCCAGCCGTGACTGTACTGTATGAACTGAGCTGTACCTTTTGGAGCACATTTCAGTGTGTGAATTTAAACAGATTTTATGCTTAAAACTTCTTGATAGAATTGCAAACATCTAGAAATCCTCAATCACAGTTGACACAGAATGACACATATTAAATAAATGTGTTTGATAACGGTTAAACCATGATTAAACAAGGTAGATACCCTCTTTAGCTTATTATATTTCTATTTATTTAAGTTTAAGTCACACAAAGACTAAGGGCCTGATCTTCAAAAGGTTTTTATATATTTATTTAACCAGGAAAGTCAATATTAAGATTAACAATCTCATCCCCAAAGACTATTTTAAAAATGAAAGCTGTAACATCAGACAGATACTGATAAAGCATCACTGTAGCCTTAAAATGCAGAGCGCTGCATGCTGGGTATTAAAACAGGTGCAAACTAATTAGTGTGTACAAATTTTGATCCTAACACCAGGAGCAAAGCGGTCTGCTGGTATAAAATGAGCGGGTATAAACAGCGCTGTATAAACAGCGCTGTATAAATAGCGGGTGCAGACATTTTTATGTGTGCCTTCATGAATAAGCAGATCACATGCTAATGACCAAACCCTGGTAATTTATGGGAGGGGATATGCAAATATAAATACTGTTTTTAGTTCCTTGTACATTGTGGCATGCTTGTAAATGAACAAAACTGAATCTTGACAGCTACCTGAGAGCAGCCATCAGGCTGTAAAGACTGATGCATCCTGGGAAAACATAATTTCACCATAATGTCACCGCGGTCTCACCTGTCGTTGCACCACTTCAAGCCTGGTCCTCATTCATAAAACGGTGAAATTGTGGCCAAACTGGGAGATTTTAAGGCTGTCCTGTTATTCTGGGATGTGAGCTGATTCCAGAGCAGCGGTCCACATTTATCCAGAACTTCACTGTTCCACTGCAGACTCTGTAGCTTCCATCCATCATCTAGACCAGCTTATCCGTGCAGCGTTGCAGGACCTGCAGCGATCAGAGCTCATCATGTCGTATTAAACTACTTTGGGGCTTCCTTGGTTTGTAATATTTTGGCTGAAGCAGCTGTGATGAAGCATTGGAGGTAAATCAGCTGTTTGGAGATGAATGTCGCTGTAAGTCTGAGCGTACGGCTCCTGCTGGACTCAGAGGCTCAGGGAGGAGCTGACAGTCAGCGTTTTAGGTTTTAGGATTGATATGAGCTTTTAAAGTTAACTTTAGTTTCCTTTGTCTTTTAATTCTTTTACTTTTGTTGGCAGCACTTTGAGACGCTTTAAGAGCACTATAAATAATATTCATAATTGTTAGAATGTTATTCCATCCATCCATCCATTTTCCTGCCTATCCATGCAGGCTCGGGGGGGTCTGATGCATCTCTGCAGCGTCAGTGGGGGAGAGGCTGCGGTCTAAACTCTGGACAGATATATTTATATTATTATTAGTTTCTTTATATCGTTATTACCATCATTACCTCCAGCAGCCAGAGGGAAGTTTTCAGGCAACAGGGCTGACCACCGTCACTGAAACAGGAACTGCTAGAATAATGATAGACGGGAATATTTCTCATTTGTCATCTGCATTATTCTTTTTTAAATAAACTCAGACATAAATAAGATTTTTCAGAACTTCTGCTGACAAAACAACCTTTTTTCTTGTTTCTTTAATAAAAATTAATATTGTAATTTAAATAGCAGAAGTTCTCTTTTGATTAAAAATGATTTTGTGCGTCCTGGGTGTCTGGAGAGGTTATATGAAGGATTGGATCTTCCTCTTTCTCCCAGACTGAAGCGTTCACACTGTTTGCTCATATAAACGTCTATTATTTAGAATTGTTGAAGATCAGACCATAAATGTTTGCTTTGTTTAGTTGTTAAATCAAACTGATCCAAATATTTTCAGTTTTTTTATCTGAAATAAAAATACAGACTAACCAAACGTGTTTATATGAGATGAAGCTTAGTTAATTTAGCATAAACCCAATAAGACGATAAACAGTTAACACACTGAACCGAGAGGCAGAAAGACGCAGCCCTAGACATATGAAATAAAAGCAAAAACACAACTATAACATTTATTTCAGTTATTCCTAAATAAAAATAAAACATACAAGTATAACAATGTCATGTCAGACTATTAAAATAATAATGAACAACAATGTAATGATTATTAAAATACATAAATTATTTACACAAAATTAATGATCATGAAAACTAAAAAAGCAGAGTTTAGGAAACATACAACCAGTGTAAATATGCAAATGCTTGTATTTTAAAAGTGCTCCACACTGTGAGGGGTTAAAATTCAAAGAGGAAGCTCCTCCTCAGCTCTCAGATGATTGGTTAGTCTCTCAAACAAAGAATAAACAAGATATTTTATTAGAGGCATGTTTTTAGTTTTAGACCTGGAACTTTATTTTTCCCTGGAAGCTAACTGTGTCCATGTGACTGATTAAGAAAATGAATTAAAGCTGTAATTTTCTTCAGTAAAACAAAACTTTTATTCTGGTTCTGTCCCTGTAAATACTCTTTATAACTTACGTAAAGTCACAACAAAGTCCAGAGAAGGCGACCTTCATCCCGTTTGCCTGTGCTCCTCCATGTTTAATGGCAGGAGGAAACCAGACGCAGCTTCAGCCAACATGTCGCTCATCGTTTCACCGCCGCTGACTCTGAACGGGAGGAGCGTCGCTCCAGAGTCAGAGGAAGGGACCACATCCTGATGATTAACGCATGGTGGCTGGTTAGCATGGAGCTTTCAGGGTCTAGGCCTGGTTATCTGTTGGTACTTGTGAAAAGTTTCACATCTCCCTCCCGGTTATTTCACAGCGCTCTGCTACGACGGCGTGGATCACTCTGAGCGTGTTCCCACAGGGGAGCGGGCCCCAGGTGTTCCTGACGCCGCCGTGCCCTCTCACTCTGACCGTATTTGCCTACGCAGATGTTTTAGCTTCCAGCTTGTGTATACACACTCTGTGAAATTCCCCCAGGCCTCATTGTGAGCCGTGCCGTTAAACCTTTCATTCAGAACTGTTTTTACTCGCAGCGAACATGTGCCTTTTATTATTTGCATACAGTTCAGCAGCGAGGCGGCGTGTGTGTTTGTGTGAGAGGGGAGGCTAATGGAGGTTATGAATGAGCCACAGCTGCCCCACTGGTCAGCGCTGGACAGCTGATGAATGAAGTGGAGACGAATAAAACACGCTGCTGGGTGATAGAGCGACATTTATGAGTCTGGCCTCCACGGCTGCTCCTCTGTATTTTCATCTCACATCTGGCTTGGTAGAGATGCACGCCCTGTTGATGCAAGACCCAAATATTTAAAGCAGCGTAAGGTCATCAGGTTTGTTCATGCGCTCATCAGCAGCTCCCATGAGAACATGAGATGTTGTTGTAACTGCATCAGAGGAGCGGCGGGACTGACTGGAAGCAGATATGAGAACAATAAAGTCCGTTTGGAGCATGCAGCTCTTTGATAGACAGATGGAGGAAGAGAAGAAGAAGAAGAAGAAGCACAGAGGCATCAGTCACATCTTGGACTGTGATCCAAGGCGCACACACTCCACTGTGTCATGTTGCATGGTCCTGTGTCATTGTGGGTCTGCAAGTGGTGGCGGTGATGATGAGTCAGCAGAATTATGTCTGATCAATGGTGCAAAAACTGTTCCTGCAGCCACTTTTTACAGGTGCAAATAAAAACTTAGGTTTGTTTTCACCTGTCTGATAAAAACAGGCACGTTTCTCCCATCTTGATTCATTTTTATTTTACAGATTTGCTGACAGACTAAAAATTAGATCTGATGAACAGAAATACAGAACACGTGACAGAAAATCTCCTTTTTCAGCTGGTTCCTTTGGTCCATATTGACTCTTGGATCATTTCACAGAACTTCAGATATAAAAAGAAAGACTTTAGTTTCCATCCTTGTCAGGATACTGAGAAGCTAGAAATAGATCAAAATAATTTTAGTCAGAAAGTTCATGTCTTTTTATTTTCACGCTCTCGTAATTCTTCTGTTTAAAAAATATCTGAAAAGTGTGGCATGCATTTGCATTCAGCCCTCCAGAGTCAGAACTCACTAGAACCTCCTCTGGCTGCGGGTCTTGACCGTCTGCAGACATTTCTGCTCATTCTTCTTTGTAAAACCTCTCAGGCTCAGTCAGGTTGGATGGAGAACATCTGGGAACATCACATTATAAGCCATGCCACAGGTTTCAGGTCTGGACTTTGACTAGGCCGTTCTTACCCATTAATCTGCTTTGATCTAATCCATCCCATCTCTGTCTGGATGGATTTATCTCCATCCATCTTCCTGACATGCTTCCCTGTCCCACAGCATGATGCTTCCACCAAAATGTTTCACAGAGGGAACGGTTCTCTCTGGATAAAACAAAGGGATCGTTTTCCACCTCACATGGTGTTCTGCATGTAAAACGTTCAGTTCTGTTCTCGTCAGATCAAAACTTCTTTTTTCACGTCTTGCTGTCTCTCCTACATGACTTGTAGCAAACAGAATTTATTTTGGCTTTCTTCTTGTCACTTTCATAAAGGTTAGATTTAAGGCCAGAGCACTGCTAATGGTCTGCGGATGTTCTCTGATGTTCTCAGAGGAACCTCTGAGGACAGAACCAGCACCGCAACACTTATGCTGATATTAAAGTATTAGTTTATTAATCATGTGACCTTTGGGTGAAATGGTTGCAGTTGGTTTTATTTAGGGGTATCACAGTGGAGGGGGTTGAGCACTAATTCAGCCCAGGGGTTTTCTTCTTTTGGACTAATTCTTCAGTATGAAATTAAGTTTTAGTCAGCTGGAGAACGTCGTATGCAGTAGCATGCGTTGGCCTGGCAGCCCTGGTCAGCCCAGATCTGGAAGTTTTCTATTAACAGATGTTTATAATTTTACACTTTCAATATAATGCAAACCAGATTGGAGACTGCAGTCTGATCTCACAGCTTGTTTATGGGATTGTTGCCATTTTTTCTGGCCAAAGTGGTTCAGTCCCCTAAGATAATGAGATTTGTACAGGTGTGCAGAGGTTTAGCAGCAGGATTGTTATTATGCATTCAGCAGCAGTCTTCTGTCTACACCTGTATAATGAGGCGTGGTGTTTTAGCATGATTAGCTGTGTGGACCAGCTATTCTCCCACAGCTTCCAGATCCTCCTTTCTGACAGTAAAAGGTTCCTGCATCAGCTCCTCTCACAGCTTCAGCCTCTCATGAAGCGTCCATAAATGTGACGCTGAATTTCGTTTTTAAGAAACAGGAAAGGGTTTTTATGTGGGGTCCTAATTGTGCAATGGTTACCGCTCAAAGTGTTTCACAATCATATGAGGGGTTAATTTCACTTTCAGCCAGTCCAGTGAACAGCTCAGTGAGACATTTCTGTTGGTCACGTAAACCTCAACTGGACCTTCATGCTTCCTGTCAGATGACAAATATCAAACACACTGTGAACGCCATTAAGATCGTTTACAAGCCTGCTCTTCAGATCAGAAACCCCCGAGGATTTACCCAGTTTATTATTATTATTACTATTATTATTATTATTAGCAACAAGTACTGTAATTGTATACTTTCTGTATGTTTGTTAATGTATGAATAGAAACAATTAAGCTTTGGATGTTAGTAATGAAGCTTGTTCCAGTCAGACTAGTCCAGTCCAGGATTTCCTTAGCTTATTTATTTATTAATGTCATTTTTGTCTTTTCCTATGAAATATTTCCCTCTGTAATGCTTTCCTCTTCATGTTCAGCACTTGTTACTGAAAGGTGCTAAATGAATAAACTTAACTTGCCTTAATCTTCTGGGAGTTTCAAATCTATTTTTAGGGCCGTGGAGCTCCTGAAATGAGCTCACAGCTGCCCACAACAATGTTTTTATCTAAAGATAACTTTAAGCCTGAAAAACCCCTGAAGATCTGTGACCAAAGTTAGATATACCAGAAAGTGCTCCCACTCGCTTATTCCCTTAATTACAAAAAAACAAGCTGTGAATATAGTAATTAAACGCTGGAAAATATTTTATAAACCTTAACCTTTCGGTTTATCCTCCTGTTGGCAGCAACGGGTCGTATTATGAGGTGTACCCAAAAATTCTGGTTTAATCTGGTGTTAAATAATAAAAAAATCTTTTTCTGGAATTAAACAATGAATGATAGTTTTTAATTCTGATGATGATCAGCTTCAATAAAGTCAAACATGTAGATTACAGAAAACAATCGCTTTATATTGGGATTGCCAGCTGGTCATAAATACTCATATTTGTGTTTGCACTGACGGGCAGGTGTGTGTGTGTGTGTGTGTGTGTGTGTGTGTGTGTGTGTGTGTGTGTGTGTGTGTGTGTGTGTGTGTGTGTGTGTGTGTGTGTGTGTGTGTGTGTGTGTTGGGGGGGGGGGCTCCTGGCAAACAGTGTCTGGTCTTATCTCTTGTGTTTTATGTTTCCAGCAGCCGGGGGCACAAGCAGCCCTTTGTGGCCAGGAGGTTGCTGGTCTTCCTCCAGAGCGACCCATGCAGCTGTTCTCCACTGTTGGTCATATCTGTGTGTGCAAGCCTGTGTGAGGGGCACATTGAAGGATGTGTGTCTGTGGGGCATGCATGTATGAATATTTGAATGGAAAGGCGTCTATGTGCTGGATGTGCGATGATGACGCTGATATACTCTGCACTTCACATCCTGTGGGGTTGATTTATGAGCGAGTAGTTTGGTTCTTATTTGTTTACCGGTGTTCAGAAACAAAGAACTGACTGTGGTGTGGAAAAGTGTTTGTTTGCATTCAGCACAGACAATCATGAGAATAACGATTGTTACGCCGCATATCCAGTTGTCTTCTGGTGAGAAGGTTTTAGTGTTTGGAGTTAGTGAAGGAGCCTAAAGTCAGCCACCTCTGTTACTCCCCTGACCTTCTCGCCCTGCTGCTGCTCAGTTCTGGGGGCGAGTCCGCTTTGTGGGCTGTGTGATGTAGTGAGAATGTATAGATTGTGTAACCAGACTGCAGCAGGATTTAACACTTTGACAAAACTCAGAGAGAAGGTGAAAGAGGCCTGTGCAAATTATCTGGGTCATGGTAACAGCAAGCAGGCTTAAAAGCAGAGAGACACCCCGTCTACTTTTAGGACAAGACTTAAAACTTTCCTTTGTGACAAAGCTTCTAGTCAGAGTGGCTCATGTTACCCTGAGCTACCTCTATAGTTATGCTGCTATAGGCCTAGGCTGCTGGAGGACATCAGGGTCTATTTCTCTCTCTCTGCTGAGTTCTCCTACTGCTCTCCATTCTGCATTGTTTGTTGTTGTTTCAGCTTTTAACTTTTTGTTCTCTGTCATTTTTCTCTTCATAGAAGGTACACCTGGTCTGGCGTTCTGTTAGCTGTGACATCATCAGGGGAGGCAGATCATCCTCTATTACCATCTAACATAGAAAGTACTCCTGGGTCAATGTGAGCTTCTGAGCTTTCTGTGTCTCTGCTCTGTCTTCTCTAACATAGAAAGTACTCCTGGGTCAATATTAGCTTCTGAGCTTTCTGTGTCTCTGCTCTGTCTTCTCTACCATAGAAAGTACTCCTGGGTCAATGTGAGCTTCTGTGCTTTCTGTGTCTCTGCTCTGTCTTCTCTAACATAGAAAGTACTCCTGGGTCAATGTGAGCTTCTGTGCTTTCTGTGTCTCTGCTCTGTCTTCTCTACCATAGAAAGTACTCCTGGGTCAATGTGAGCTTCTGAGCTTTCTGTGTCTCTGCTCTGTCTTCTCTACCATAGAAAGTACTCCTGGGTCAATGTGAGCTTCTGTGCTTTCTGTGTCTCTGCTCTGTCTTCTCTAAGCCCCAGTGGGTGGAGGCAGATGAGCGTTCACACTGAGCCTGGTTCTGGTTCTGCTGGAGGTTCTCCTCCCTGTTAAAGGGGAGTTTTCCTCTCCACTGTCACTTCATGCATGCTCAGTATGAGGGATTGCTGCAAAGCCATCAACAATGCAGACGACTGTCCACTGTGGCTCTACGCTCTTTCAGGAGGAGTGAATGCTGCTTGGAGAGACTTGATGCAACCTGCTGGGTTTCCTTAGAGAGGAAACTTTCTCACCAACCTGGAGGATCTGATGGAGTCTGACTTTGGAAAGAACCTTGAGGTTACGTGACGTGATGTTAATTGGTGCTATCTGAATAAAATGTAACTGACTTGAATTGAATTAAATCATAGGCAATCAGACTTTGGCTCAATTATTCTGAATGTGTTTTGAACACCTATCCAGGAGTCTTTATCAGTTCTGGCGGCTCGTAATTAGTTGTGCAAAGTGAAAGCATAATTTAAATCAGTGTTTTGGATGGTTTTGAAATGAGGGGTATGTGGAGACCCTGGAGGCAGATTTGTGTGCGGTGCTGATGCTGGCGCTCCACAGTACCTGCTATCATCCTGCGCTGCCAGCTCCATGTCTGTAAACTCACACCATCTGCATCTTTGCAGGTTTCTGTTTCTTCCTTCTCTTACCTGGGTTAGGGTTAGGGTCAGCGGGCATGTCTGCTCATCGACAGACCGTCGTACTCTTGGCCTACTGACGACTCCTAATAGGAATCCTGGCAAAGATGCAGGACAAAGCTGCATGCTGTGTTGGCTGCTGAATGCATAGAGGGCAAGAATGTTGCCCTCCAAACTTAGCCTCTGGTGATGATGAGGGACACTGAGACAAAGACTGATCAGACATAGTTTTGGACATTAATAATGTTCTGGACCAGATCATTCATGGTCAGAGGACGTCTGGACCCTTAAACATGTTTCATTCACCGCAAATCTTCTTTCATTTCGAAGCATTTTACCAGTAAATCTCTGTAATCATTTTACTTTTGCAGCCAGGAGAAAAAGTGTCAAATGGAAAACAGTTTTCTCTTAAACAAACCGACTGAGAGCCGAAGCTTCTGTTCAACTGATGTAACATCGTCTCTTTTTTACTCACTATAGTTTCTACACCCATTTTTCTTTTCAAGATTTAGGATTAATGTGTTTAGTTGTCACATGTAAATCTCTGAAATGCATCGTGGACATTGGACAGTGCGTATGTGCAGTTCATTCAGCAGGTTCTGGGTCTGTCCCGGGTTCTCCTGTTTGTGGGACTTGCCAGGAGAACCTCCTGATCAGATACCAGAGTAATTACACCTGAGTGTTTTCCATGCAGAGGAGCCACAGCTGGGCTCCCCTCGGATGACGGAGCTCCTTCTAAGGCTGATTCTCACCTCCAGAGCCACCATATGGAGGAAGGAGGTTTTCAGCATTTCATGTTGGATGAGTCCAGCCGCTTCCTGGGTTGCAGAGTCATAGAAAGCTCTGCATGGTGCAGATATCCTGGTGCAGGGTTCAGCTGCTCTGACCAATCTCTGCAGAGCTGTTGCCAAACCAATAAGTGATGCTGAGGGTCAGAAGGCCTTCAGCGGCAGAGGTGTAGTTCTGCCTCTGAGGATATGAGAACAGATGCAGAACTGGTGCAGATTCTGACCTCTGAGACGTTCATTTAGACGCAACCATTGGTTTTATTCTCATTTTCAGATAAGTTGTATTTTGGGTTTTCTTTAGCCATCAGCTCATCAGAATTAACACAAATAAATAATCTGAACCTGTATCTACATGTAATCTGAGTTTCTCTTGTACCTTAATAAATTAACTCTGGTGGTATTCTGATGCTAACTGGGACAAACGTGTCAAGTGTTCTCCAAAAGGCTGTTTAAGAGTTATGGAAAACTTCGATATTTGACACAATCTTGCTTTTTGCATTTAAAATGAACCTGAAAAGCAAGAAAAGGAACATCTGGCCGTGTCTTGTTGTTTCAGTCCAGCTCTGCTTCTATGATCATGCTTTGTAAAGGTTTACCGTGTCCTCTTTATCCCACTTTTATCATCTTTATTGATCTGAAACATCTCTGTTGACTGTCTTTTCTTGCATTTCTAAGTTCTGAACTCTGTGCAGGAACATCTGTGCAAGCACAAAGAAAGAGGGCCCGTTCCTGACAAACAGAGCAATCCACAAAAGAGACGGGAGAAGACAGAGGAGCCTGCCAGTCAACAGATTTTCCCCTAATTAACCCGGGGCTGAAAACATGGTGAACCATGTTGAACAAACGCCTGCAGAGACCAAAGACTTTCCTGAATATTTCTCTCAGCCCTTCCTTGGCTGCTGATGGTAAAGTCTGTTTGCTCAGTCTTTGTACTGACTAACAAATCACAGTAAATGTCAGAATGAGGAGATTAGCGAGCCAGAATGGGTCTGGGATTCTACCTGCGCCGCTGTCTTTGTTGTCACCCACCTGGATGAACTGTGAACATTGTGGAAGTGAGGTACATACAGGTAGACCCACAGCTGTTGTGTTTTTATCTGCGCTCTTTAGAGAAGGGGCCCTGTGAAGGCTGCTGGGAGGACTAATGAGGGTTGCATTGTTCAAAGAGGGAGATTCCCCTTCCTCTGAGCCCCACAGCGCGGCCTGTCCCAGCAGCAACCATCGACCTGCAGAACAGGCAAAAGAGAAGAAGATGCATCTGCAGAGTTTCAAAGGAAAAGGGAAGTCACAACTTCTGTGCAAGAGCTGCCATGAATAAAGTGCAGCAATTATGATGGGATGTCATCAGACTGGTTTGGGTACAGTTACAAAACTAGGCAAATATTCAAGTCAGGTTGAGTTTTGTTTGTGGAGACGTGTGCAGGTGATGGTGCTCAGCCAGCAGCTCGGGTTTCAAAGGCAGCTTGGATAATGGAGGATATTTAAAAAGCCTTGTCAGCCACGGCCGGATCCTAAGTCCTGGATGTCTGCTCATCATTCATCTGATCCCATTTCCTGACTTCTAAACAATAAGGGATCTAAGTCAAGCCTTTGCTTTTCACCTTCTTTGTGTTCCCAGAGTATTCAGTCGCTTTCAAAACAGAAAAGGAAAAGCAGAAAGAGAATGTGTTTTGACAACTTTACATTTCATTGGCTTCTGTGCAGCAGCTTCCCGCTCCCTGAGTTTCCCTCTGGGTAAACCTAAACCAGCCGTGTTAAATGGATCCGAACGGGACCGAGGCAGAGAGTAGGGCTGGGTATCATCTGGGATGAGCCGATTCGATGCGATTCTCGATACATAGCTCACGATACGATACGATTCTCGATATAGCTCAGCATGATTTGATTTGACTCCAATATTGATATTTACTACTATTAAATTAATGCTCAAAGTCATTCAATCAACAAAAACAGCCAAATATTCTATTAATGTTCAATTTATTGAACACTGTGCAATAAAGTGCATGTGGTTCAATGCATTTAATATATTACAGAAACCAAAATTTTGCCCAGTTTTCTAGGACAATGTAGTTAGCTTATAACAACTTTTTGTGCAAAAGAAACCTAGAAAATGTTCATCTTCAGTTTTTTAAACAAAGAAAAAGTGCTACTATATTGCTTTTAACATACTGAAAACCAGGAGTGACACCCACTCTCACTAGCCTATCAAAATCTGCTGGCTGAAACATCAGTACTGAAGAAAAACAGAACAGAATGTCAATTTGACATTGTCAATGAACTCTTCCTCAAAAAAATGTGTAAAAAAGTTACTACAAATGCAACTCTACTCCGTAATATTTTTGTTTAGAAACAGTAGTTGGTCAACATGTTCTGGGTTAAGCGCACTTCTCTGTGCAGTGACTATATCCCCTGCAGTAGAAAATACACGTTCTGAAGAGACACTAGTTGCTGGAATACACAGGTAGGTTTTTGCAAGACGTGACAAAAGTGGATATTCTGTCTGGTGCTCTTTCCACCAGTTGAGTGGATTGTCACCTGCAAGAGACATGGGAGCAGTTTCTTTGTACCGTGTCAGCTCCTGTTCAGCCTGGTCCTGTGTGGTTCTGTGTCTCGCTGCAGTACCTGTACTGTATGTTTGACCTAGAAGATCTGCTAGACTGCATGACTGCCTTGCTTTCTTTGTGGGCAGACTAGTAGCAATGTCTTGCTTGTCGATATTCACGCAAGTGTTGTCCTTCACTGGCACCTCATTAGGCTCAGTTTTGGTTTCAGCCCCTTCCTATAGAAGTAAGTAAGAAAAAGAAAAATCAGGTTTAATATAACATGTATCTGAAATTAAATTTTCCATAAGTTAACAATGTACCATGTTTCTACCCCCCCCCCCCCCCTCCAAACATTATGGAAGTACCCATTATAAGCATTTTTTAAACCTAAACATACGACTATACATTTTAACAGGGTTAGAAAAAAATATTTTTCTAATTTTTTATAAATTAGTAACTTAGTGAAAATTTTATCAAATACATCACCTGAAATGTTTGTTGGCTTTCTCCTGCCTCTGCAACTACCCTCATGTAGATGTCCTGGCGTTCATCTTCGGAGAGGAAGGGGAGGGCCTTGAATCTTGGATCCATAGCTGCACACACATATAAAGTCTCTCTCTGCTGATCCTTGTATCTCTTGTTCAGGTCCTCATAAATGGCTGATTTTATTTCTTTCACTACTGCAGAATCAGATCGGTTTTCTTGAAAGTCATTGAGGAGCTGAGCATGAAGTGGTGCCACAACTGATAAGGTTGGGGAGGTTTCCTGAGACATCACAAGTGTAGCTGTCTTCATGGGCTTCATGGCATCCACAATCTCCTCAGCAGATGTTATGTCTGACTCACTGAGGGTGCAGACCTCTTTCTCTGTCTTCCTTACTTCACCAGATAGTAGAGTGGCAGATATAGCGGGTTGCTGCTCCAGGAAACGTTGGAGCATGTCATGAGCGCTGTTCCACCTCGTTATGACATCAGTTAGGAGTTTATGTTCAGGCAGCTGAAGTAACTTTTGTTTTTGTCGCAGGACATTGCTCGCTGTAGCACTCCGCCTGAAAAAGCTGGTTATGCGCCTCACTCGTCCTAACAAACGGGCCACATTGGGAAGCTTCAGTGCGCGTTGTGATGCCAGGTTAAGAGTGTGGGCAAAGCACTTGAAATGCAACATGCCAGTTAGCTCAGCTGCGATGGTCATGTTAGCTGCATTGTCTGTGACGATGGCTGGGTTTTTGGCTGCTATGCCCCACTCATCCAGCGCCGTTTTCAGTAACTCCGCTATGTTGGTCCCCGTATGGCTCTCATGCATGGCTCGTGTTTGTAAAACGAACGCCTTCAGCTCCCAGTCCTCGGTAGTGAAATGACACGTGATCGTCACATATGATTCTGTGGCTCCAGACGTCCACCCATCACACGTCAGGGCCACTCTTGCAGCTGAACTTAGCGAAGTTTTGACACGTTCTTTCACTTCTTCGTACTTCTTCGGCACAGCTATATCGGTAATATAGCGACGGGTTGGGATGACGTAACGTGGCTCCAGCGTATTTACCATGTACCGAAATCCTCTGTTTTCAACCACGCAGTAAGGACGCAAATCCAGGCAGATAAAACGCACCAGTGAGTCGGTAATCCCGATGGCACGGGGTGAGGTAGATGGAAACTTATACGTGGCGTTGTCCAAAGTCATTTGCTTCGGGTCTACGGGTTTCTGTTGCGTCTTTGGTGCTGCTAGCTTGTCAGCGTGGTGCCTCTGTAGGTGAGCCCGCAAGTTGGTCGTGTTTCCAGTATAGCGTACTGCACCATTACAATACTTGCATATTGCATTTGTTTTGTCAAGTCCTTGGCTTTTTTCATTGACTTTAAAACCAAAATGTGCCCAAACGTCGGACTTTAAAGACGAAGGCGCATCAACTATTCTTTCAGCCATTATGCAAATTCTTCCTCGCTGTGAACAGTAACGGGGCGCTGTAACAACGCCCCCTAGGGATAGGGAGGTATATCGATATTGAAAACCAGAATACCGATATTAAATCGTTTTTAAAAAAATCGATATTAATCTTTATATCGATTTTTATGCACAGCCCTAGCAGAGAGGCGTGGAAGTGAAGCTAGCTGTGCTGACCATCATGGTTAAAGGCCTTCATGCCCCACAACGTTCCTCCTCCATGCCGCATCTTCAGGCCTGGTCCTCATTCATAAAACGCTGAAATTGTGGACAATTTTAAGGGTGACAGACGGACTGTCCTGTTATTCTGGGATGTGAGCTGATTCCAGAGCAGCGGTCCACATTTATCCAGAACTTCACTGTTCCACTGCAGACTCTGTAGCTTCCATCCATCATCTAGACCAGCTTATCCGTGCAGCGTTGCAGGACCTGCAGCGATCAGAGCTCATTATGTCGTATTAAACTACTTTGGGGCTTCCTTGGTTTGTAATATTTTGGCTGAAGCAGCTGTGGTGAAGCATTGGAGGTAAATCAGCTGTTTGGAGATGAATGTCGCTGTAAGTCTGAGCGTACGGCTCCTGCTGGACTCAGAGGGTCAGGGAGGAGCTGACAGTCAGCGTTTCAGGTTTTAGGATTGATGTGAGCTTTTAAAGTTAACGTTGGTTTCCTTTGTCTTTAATTCTTTTACTTTTGTTTGTAGCACTTTGAGACGCTTTAAGAGCACTATAAATAATATTCATAATTGTTAGAATGTTATTCCATCCATTTTTTCATCAGCTCTGCTCAGCAGTTTGACATGAACACCGTCACAGAAACAAACCGCTAGAATAATGATAAACAGGGATTTATCTGATTTGTTACCTGTAATATTTTAATTATTAAAGACATAAAATAAAGTTTTTTTTTGCAGAACTTATGCTGACAAAACCTTTTCTTCTTTATTTCTTAATAATACTTAATGTTGTCTCCAAGAAAAACTGAAATAGCAGAAGTAAAAAATGGTTTTGTGCATCCTGGGTGTCTGGAGAGATTATGTGAAGGAGTGATCTTCCTCTTTCTTTGACCTTCATGCGGTTTAACTAAATCCGTCTGAACGTCTATTTCACTGAAAACTCAGAGGACCTGCTGTCTGGAAACGTATTACCTCAGTTGTTTTTAAGCATTTTCCAACTTTAGATAATATGAAAAAACATGAGATAGTTTTTTATTCATACATAAAAACCTTTCTTGATGTGTATTTTTATTTTTCCCGCTGATTACATCGAGTGAATGGAAAGTTTGGATGTTTTCTGCATTTTTCAGTTAGATTTTGCTGCTGGAATAAAAAAGCTTTTTCCACATAGTTGCTCACTATTTCTGTGCATGGGGGCAAAACTTTAGATTAACTTTACAGTTTAAAGGTTCTCTCTGATGGAGCCATAATCAGGCTGAAAGATTTTCTGTTGAGCCGTAGAACCAGAGAACTCGCTCAGGGAACCCCAGCCGCCTTTTATTGTTTGGAGGTTTGTTGTGAGACATTTGATCCAAGCTGCTCCTCAGGAGGGACGCTCTCAGAGTTTATCACAATTTCATCCTGAACCTTTTCTCATTTGTTCTGTCTTCTAGGAATGGGATCTTACTAACGAGGCATGCAGAGACATTGGTGCCATTTTCAGGTAAGTTGAACACCTTTTTAGCTGTGAGCTGCTGATCCAATCAGAAATCTTTGTGAAGGCTCCATTATACTGCAGCTTTTTGCTTAGAAGTGCTGTATCTGTAAAAACGCGCGTGCTGAAATGTGGGGATGAAAGAATCTGTGTGATTTGCTGGGGGCAGAAGCCTGGAGGGCTTTGATGGCGTTCAGTGGGGGGGGGGGGGGGGGGGGGGGGCTGTGGTGCTGCTGGTTTTGTTTTGATTGAAACCCGTCTCGCTGAAGCTCCTGAAAAGGTTTCTTCTGACTCTCACCTTCTTCTCTCACGTTGTCTGAGCCAAATGAGTGTTGTGAGGGAGTGGTGGAAATTTTTACTCGCTGTTTCTTATGTCAGAACTGAGAGTTGGTTTTTGATTTGTAGCCGGGATTAAAGAGTCTGCAGTTTAGCTGCTGCTGAATCGGTTTCAGAATCACATGTTTGGTGAAGTTAACTGACTGATGTGCTGCTCTGGATGGTCCCCATCATGCGGGACATGCATCTGTCTTCTACAGGTGCCTAATTCCCTGAAATAGAAGTAGCTTTCAGTTACGTAAAGGTCAGCACACAATCTATTATTGACCCTTTTTGTGTCTTTTTCAGTATCACAATGATGTGATACCACTATTGTCTTTCTCTGCCATCGAAAGCGCTGAAGCTTAGATTCCTGTAAATGCCATCGGTGATTTTCTCCACATTCACTTATATGTTTTCAAAAAGGGATTTCCTTTTTTATTGATGTGAAATGGAGACGGTTAAGTTTTTATTTTGTTCCTGTAGCAATTGATTCACTTTAGGAATAAGCAAAAGTAAAAAAAAAAAAAAGTCCCAATATTATGCATTTGCTGTTAGTTACTGTAAATGAAATAAAAATTAAAATAGATGCAGGATTGATCGTGTTAGAAGTTTAAAAATACTGCACAATGTCCCCAAACAGACTCTGATATGTTATAAAACTAGTCAAGTTGTCACTGAAACTTTATTTGAGGACACCATTCTTAGCACTTCTCTCTTTTGGAGCTCAGCGTTGACCTGTCATGTTCAGCCAGACTAATGGCGCCGTGATCCTGGATGAAGTGTCTGTTCTCTTAATGACTCAACACCTTTGTTAAAAGCTTGGCTGTCACGCTGCATGATCAGCAGTTATATTTGTTAAGTTTTCCTGTTTAACAGCTTGAACTGATCTGATTGGTTGCTGCGGGATGGTGTAAAACGTCTTTGCGCTGTTTGAATGTGAAACTAAAAGCCTGAGTCAGCATATAGATGCGCTGCAGCCAGCGAGTGTCTTTGGTATTTAATGGAAGTGGACCAGTTACTGGTTTATGCAACAGCTCTAAAAAAAAAAAAGATAATTGTGATTTGAGCCTTGTTGCCCAGCTTTCATATCTTCCCCACAATGCATCAGAATATAGAAAACAGGTGTAAATGTATTATGTTAAAAATCCAAACTCATGACAGTATTGTGGTATTTTCACTAAATGTAGACTTTATCCAGGTAAAATAGGAATAAATATGCTGATGTTTTAGTTGTGACAGATACACAGTTTGGTTTTCTCGCATATTAAAAAGAATTATATAATTGAACGACTTAATTGTCTGTATTGTCTTCATGCCTTCTGAATGGTATTAATGGTGTACCTCAGGGGTGAGTGTTGGGACGTACCCTGTTTACCATTTATATAAATGACGCAGGTCAACACATGCAGGCTTCTGTCAATCCTTATGCTGATGACACCCTTATTTACTGTTTTTCTCTTACCGTTGCTCTTGCTGCGGAGCAGTTGCAGTCTGCATTTGATATCATCAAATCTTCTATTGAGCTTGTGTCCTCCTCCAACTATCTTGTTATAATAACTGTTGAAAAGCTACCCTATTAAGCTCTTCTTCTTCTCTCTCTTATCCGGGGTCGTGTAGCGGGGGTAGCAGCTTCAGTAGGGAGGCCCAGACGTCCCTCTCCCCGGCCACTTGGGCCAGCTCTTTAATCTATAGCCTTTAAGCTAATCTATAAATCCATTCTTGGTTTATTGCCTCTGTATTTGTCCTCTTATATGCTCCCTAAACACACCAGATCCAGTCTGCGATCCCAGGATGTGTTCCCTCGGTCCTCAGAGTCAGGACAACCATCCTTCTCTTCTCTGCACTTTCAACCTTCATCCCAAAATGTCATTATGGTTATATAATGACAATAAAGACGATTGATTCCTGATTCTCTTGAACCTTGAATCATCTCCAACCAGAACTGAAACTGGTTGATCTAATTTCTCTGTTGATGTTATTAAATGTTATTAAGAAATGTTGCAACAATGTCAGAAAGTTCTTGCTCTAATTTAGATTTTTTTATTATTATTATTTAGTATTTTAAATGTTGTGCCTGTATTTTAGCAAGTCTTGTACTGTTGTTCTTTATGAGTTTTGAAATATATGCTAACAGGTCTCTCTCTATTAGAAGTTGCATCTCAATGAGACTTTCTGTAGAAATCAAGCTTTAAAAATGATTTTGTAGTATTTATTTCTGAAATTCTTTTGCACGTCATTTGCAGAAAGGTCAACTTCTGTCTGTTCAGTCTGCAGAATATTTTCCCAGAAGTCTTGGGATCATCAGGATGTTTTTGGTCAATGTGAGACAGGCCTTTGTGTTCTTTTGGGTCAGCGGCGGTTCTGGCCTTGGACCTCTCCCATGGAGGCCATTTTTTACCCAGTCTCTCTAAAGCAGTGTAGCCTGCAGAGCTTTAAATGTTGTTCTAAAGGGATGACAGTGGGTCAGGAGGTTCGTCCTGTAACCGGCGGGTGGCCGGTGCAAACCCCCGCTTCGTTGGTCTCAGTCGTTGTGTCCTTGGGCAAGACACTTCCCCTATCTCGCCTGCTGCTGGGGCCAGTGGGCCCGGTGGCGCCGTCTGTCCAAAAACCTTAGAAATGGCTTTGTAATCCATTAGAGACTAATAGGATGGGGTCTTTGGTGCTCCTTAATATCCTTAATAAACGTGAAATTATGGTCCATGGGTTGGGTTTCTGCAATATTCTCACTAAGTAAAAACTCAGCTTCAGAACCAATCTCAGCCCAAAATGGTGATCTGCACCATGTGATCTACTTACAATAGTTATCCCTGGTTAATGAAACCATAAACTGCAGAAAAGCAAAGTTGCTCCCTCTAAGTTTACTCCCATCAGCTACCATGTCTTCCTGGAGTAGGAGAGACCCATCCAATATGGCGGCGATGCAGGATGCGCTCCAGCACGTAATGAGGCGTCTACATATATAATGTCTATGGTGTGGGTTAATACACCCTACATTTTTATTTTATCCACTTTCCGTCCTTCAGCTTGGACTACAAAATCACAGCGAGAAATAAAAATGGCAGATTCATGAAATCGGAACGCTGGAAGTCCGTGACTTTGTTTAGCAGCTCTGCAGCAAATACTGGGATGTAATTGTTCAAAGAAAGTAACAGAAAACACAGAAAATTGAACGGCTTGAAAAAATAAGACCAAGACACAATATAAAGATATCTATGTAGCTCATTGACAAACTGCATTAATTAATTAATTAATTAATTTATTTATTTATTTATTTATTGCAATCCTGTAGACTCCAAATACACAACAAAATGTTTTTAATGACTGAAAATGAGGATTTTGTTTAATATGTCCCCTTTAAGTTGTTCTGTTTTCTGAGATCTTTCAGTCTATTCCCTGACAATAATATAATATAATATAATATAATATAATATAATATAATATAATATAATATAATATAATAAATTATAATATAATGATCAAAAAATCTAAACTTGTATTTTAAGTCCAGCCCTGGTCATTTTATGCTGTTGCTTAATGATCTATTCTTAAATAAAGAACACTGAATTCAAACACAACACTTTATAAAAGTCTTTATAAAAGTAAAATAGAACGCATACTCTCTGAACTCTTTGAAGCTTGATGACGGAGCTTTCCTAGGTCTCCATTTTTAATTGGTTGGTAGACTGATGACTGTAGTATTAACCTACATGATTGGCTAATGATGCATTGATTTCTTCTATTTCCTCAGAGGCTGAACTGGTTCATAGTCACCTGGTGACATGGTGATGTAGAGCTGTGTGTCGTCTGCATAGTGATGGTAGCTGATGATGTTTATGATCTGAGCTAGAGGAGCATGTAGATCTAGAACAGGAGGAACCCAGGATGGAACCTTGGAGAACCCCACATGTGATTTATGTCGTCTCTGATGTGTCAGAACTGTTGCACTAAAATCGTAAAAATAGGTACAGTTAATTACCGGCACCGGTACCGTATCGACTGAAACGTGAAAGGTACCATCCCTAAATGTGATATAATGTAATATATTTATTTTACATATACTTTATTATGTAAAACTAATTCTGGTTCTGAAAATAGTGTAGTTATTGTTTGCTAAATATTTTATTTATTTATTTGCATCGGTAGTTTATGTGTTTAAGATTTTTGTCTTGGACTATAAAACAATTAACCTAGATGTGACTGTTAGATAAAACTATCAGTGACTGGACAAATCTGACATCTTTACCTGATAATAACCAAAGGACTCATATTACAGACAAACAGTCACTCTGTGATGTTATTAGTAATATGTTTATTTGTTATGGATACTGTGATATTATTCATAATTTATGTCTTATTTTATAGGGATAGAACAAAAACAACATTGTTACAATCAGAAGTGCAACCGATGCCATGTTCATTGGTCATCTAGCTAATAGCTCATTTGCATACTAGGTCCCTAAGACCAAAACAAATACAGACAGCAGGATACAAACATGAAAACACGATATAAGAGGAGGAGGCTGAAAGGAAGGCTGGTGAACGTCGACGCCTCTGGGAGGACAGACGCTGCTGCTTCCTGTCCCGTAGCGACACATTCACCGTGTTTCATAATGTTTGCTGTCAGGACAAACTCTTACAAACTCTTTCACATATGTGAACTCTACCTGCCAGAATATAAGGAAAATGTCCTTTTGGACATAATTTAGAACATCAGTGCAGTGATTTTAAACCAAGATATAGGATCTTATTTCTGAATATTTTTTTTCAGCAGGCCAATCTTTATGTCTGATTTGGTTTGTTGCTATTAAAGATGCTGTGTGCCAACATGTGTTGGATAAGCGAATATTTGCAACATTCAGGCTGCATAGGTTTCTGTATTCACGCAGAGCCCGTTTCACACCAAAGACGTTCTAATTATGTCAGGAATGCATGACTACTTGGCGTTTAGGAGCCCATAAATGTTCACGGGGGTTGAGGTCAACTGTCTTGAGGAGAAAAGTCCATTCTGCTTGACCCTCCTTGGTCTTTGTCGGCCTTCAAGTAGGTCTGACAAAGCTCTGCGTTGGGTTTGTGATGCTCCAGGGGAATAAATTCTGCTGGACAAAGGCTGTTGCTTCAGAGCAACAGAATATTTAAAGGCCTAAAGCATGATGTTTCCCCGCTGCTTTGATGCACACCAGCATCAATGGCTCCCCTCGTGTCTCCTGGTCGACACCTTTTTGGTCCTTTAACTCAACAACATGGATTTATCAGTGAAGCAGGTTTTGGGTTGTCCATTGTTGGTTCTTGTTGGTAACATGAAAAGTTATATTTTACGTGAGTTCTCCGCCCTCCTTTGTTGTTCCGCCGCTAATATATTGGTAACTTCTCATCATAATCTCTAAGATAAATGTTTTCCGGAAATAAAATTTATTCTATAAATCAATTTTTTAACCTATCATAGTTATCAACACTGATTTTACTGAAATCAAATTTAAAATTAACACTAAATTATTACAAATGTTTCCACCCCCTAATCCAGTCAAGCTGGGGATTGATCTTTATTATTTGAACTATGTTTAAAATTCTAAAAATATAGAATTTAAATATTCATCTTCAGAATAAAACTGCCATTTGAAATATTTTATTTTGCAACATTCATGCTGCAGAATTTGCTCTGCATTACTAATTCCCCTGGTTGCCTTTCTTGTGATTTAAATGACTAAGCATTAAAAAAAAAGGTTGAAAGGTTGATTATGCAAAATTACAAATTAAAAAAACTTCCTGTTTAGTTCAGTCATGTTTAATTTATTCTACTTATTTAGATTATGAAGCACCAATTGACAACAAATATGAACTTAAAGCACGTTACATGCAAACAGGTCCAGTTCATATGAAATCATTTAGAAAGAGACCAACAGAAGCCCAGCTGATTGTGTCTATTCAGTGACATCTGATCAAGCATGTGGGACCAGTGGAGAGGAATAACTGCCTTTAACGGGAAGAGACTCCCTGAGGAACCTCAGTATGGCAGCCATATACAACAAAAGACTCTTTCTTTGGGAAATAAATAGAGAGCACACAGAGGAAGAAGCAGCAGCAACTAAAAAAAGAAATGATCTGCCAAAAGTGTTGTCCTGGAATAATTAATAGCTTGAATAATTTTGTCCCAGAAAGACATGCGATTAAAGTGCCTCTAGAGAAAGAACATGACGTTTGTGACAGCAAAAATGTCCATTGTAGAGCAGCAGGAGAAAGTAGCCCAGTCATAATGGTCATCATGTCTTTCAGCCTAACGGCTGAGTTATACTCATGCGTTGGGGTTTCACGCAGATTTGTGTGGAGCCAATAGAAGCGCTGTAGACTTGACACAGACGTAGGTGCAGTATTCTTCACAGACAGAGGGGGCAGCATTCAGCATAACCAGGGGACATGCAGTAAACAGGAGAAGAAACGGATGACATCACACATCCAAGATGGCCGCACACAGGATCGTAAACAATCGTGAAGAATAGGTGGTGTGTTCATGGCAGCTAAACAGAAATTAATGGAGAGACGTAGAAGACGTGTTCACCCAGGAGGACGTGACGATGGAGAATACACCCTCTCTAAAGCCTGTAGAGACATTTTTTATTAAAACTTTAAAAAAAAACACTTTGCTAAATACAAGAGGAAGGCTTTATATGCTGAGAGTTGCTGTTTTAGACGTGATTTACGCTCCAAGTGATGGAAACAGAAGACAAAATCCTTGTTTGCACCCATAAACTTGGTCGATAAGCACATCCCTGAAAGTATATCCAGTATTATGTGTAGCTTTGCAGTTTTCAGTCACAGAATAAACGCTAACAACAGAGCATTTAACAAAGCTGTGCTGCTTGAAACTTCCTGTGTGGAAGTGGGGACGGTGCGACTGCGTCACTTTTGGCACATTCACCTCCACGCCCTGTTCAATGCGATAAGCGTAAACCTGACTTAAGCCCATGGCAGCATGAACGCAGAGATAACTCAGGAGTAAAGCTAAACCTATCAGACTAACATGTGTCTGCGGACAGGAAGTAAAAACATACCCTAAACAGATTTTTAATGAGCATATTCTTGTAATTGTTTGTTGGTGTGCTGATGGAAATTATCATTGTTAGGCGTTCACTCACCGAGCAAATCTTCCCGGTTGGGACAATGAAGGATTTGTCCTAATATTTGAGTTTTATAAATGACTTTAACTCAACAAAGCATCAAATCGCTCTGTGGTCTGAACGCAAACTTTACCTGAAGTGGAGCTACAAAATCTTTCCTGCAGCACAACTGTGTAATTTTTGGAAGAGCTGCATGTTTAACCTGAAAATGCTACCAGGTGATACGTTCCTGATCGCATGAATTTCTTAATTACACGTTTTCCAGCTCAGCCTTGGACTTTAGATCTCCACCGCTCGCACAGCAGACATGACCAGTGCTGAATGCTACGCCTCTACAGACGCTGAACACTTTGTTAGTTTGAAGGCTGAAGGAAGCATCTCTGTCACAACCAAGAGAAAAAAACCATCATGCGTGCTTTTCATAGCCCTAAAATGCATAATTTCCTCATTTCTATTGAAGATAGAAGGACTCTGCCACTGGAGGGTCTTCAATCATTTTGATATTTGAAGTTGTGTGTTTTTCAGACAGATTGATGAAGTTTAGGCTAAATAAAGTGATAATGGTACTCCTCCGTGCCACAGAAGTGTAAGCTTTCTAAAGTTTTATAATAATACCCTTCAACTTCCAAAAGGGAAACAGGCAAGGTCCATCCTTCCCAAGGTTGATGGTGGGAAGAATCGATGGCTTCCTCCATGTTTCCCCCTGAGGCGTCATGAGGATGAGGTCTCAGTGCTATTAATACTAGTCCTCTGATAAGCCAGAAGGTTCTGCTATCGCAGCCTGAAAAGATATTGTTGTTCAAACATCACTGACTTTTTTCCAGAGAGACATTTCCTGCTGTCATTTTGCCTACAAACAATGATTATAGAAAGTATTAATCCATTTTGGGGGTTTCACCATTTAACTGCTTTCATAATTGAAATTAGGACCAATAAGATTTGGCTTCTTGGATAAAAATTAACATAAAATGTGAAAAAATTCTTTAACACCACATGGAAAACAGATTTTCACATAATATGTCACTTAAGGGAAAATATGTAAGACAAAGTTAATAGTTGCATAAATATTCCTGCTTTCAGGTCAGTTTGTAGCAGATGCATCTCTGGTTGCAGTCACAGCACCGAGTCTGTGCAGATATGCCTCAAACAAGCAAACACACCTGGATGCTGCACATTTCTCCATCTGTCTCTATACAGCAGCTCAGGTTCTGCCGGGCCGGGTCAGCGGAGAACAGGAAGTACAGAAAGTCGTCTGCTGTACACTGGCAGTCGCTGTCTTGTAGGAAATGAATCCTCCTGAGTTCTAGTTCTCTGAAAGAGTGAACCAGCTTTTCTTGCTGCTGACGCCCACCTCCAGATCATGACGCTTCGTGTAAATAACTGGTGTTGGTCAAATGTCATGTAGTCTGAGAACCAAACAGCTAAATCTTTGTCTCCTACCAGGCGAGATCTAATAGGAGCTTCTTTACGGCACAGCTTTGACGGGTGAAGAGAGGGCAACAGGCTCGCCCAGGTGGACCCTCATAGCTGAACCTCCTTCAGGGTGGTGGTAGGGCTCTCTGGGGCCTCTTCTCCTTTTTTCACTCACTTGTCTGTGGTGGATTTAGCTAAACTCCATGACACGTCCTGACTGATACTTTCCACTGATCTTCTGTCTTTAGTTTATCATCAGAGCAGGAAGAGACCTGAGCTGGTTTTATACAACAATCAACCGGCCCAGTTTCACCCGATCACCCGGGTTCCTCCGGCTCTGCTGAAGTCCGGGGCCAAACCGAGCTGATGTGAAGGTTTTCTCTGAGGAAATTTTAAACAATAATATTAAGCACCGCTACTAAGTGGATCAAATCGAAATAGAATTTTTTTTATATTCAAACCATGAACCACTAAAAAGGACACTTCAGCTTTCTATACCCAGACCCGTATCAGATCCGCAGCTTTCGTTAAAATGTAAATGCTGCAAACAGGGTGTAACGCCAACCCCAGGAAAGGTTTCCCTCTTCCAGGCCTTTGTAGGTCGCTTGAATCACAAAACAGGCGCAGATAAACCGAGCGGGGAGGAGCCGCGTCAGGCGGGCGAACACCAGACGGGCCGGTGGAACTTTGTGTTCTACCGATGGCTGGACTTGTAGAAATAAGCCGGTCACTGTGCAATATGGGAAATATTTAAGCACTCATTTACTTTACCTTATTGTATACATTTGAAATTAAGTAGCACTCTTTTGCTAAAATCGTTTTTTTCACTTTGGCATGAATGTGTCATTAAAATCTGAAATGCTATTGACCATGATTTCATCTACAGACGCACTAACAGGATGGGACATCCAGAGAGGGCGCAGACTGTTTGTAGGCGCTGTGTTTTAGAAGAAGAGTTCCTCAGCAGCCAGTCTCTGTTTAAGGTGTGACGCTGCAAACGGCCCAGAAACTGTCTGACTGCTGCAAACCTGGGCAGTAAAGTCCTCAGAGCAAGACCGGTCCAAACAAGGCTGTAAAAGCTGTTTTCTAAAGGGCAGGAAACGTCATGCAGAGGAAAACCTTTTCTCTGTCTGAAACTATTGTTGATTTATGTAAAAGGGTGTATAAATTTTGGTCAAACTGATTGTTTCACTTTTTGTACTCACAGGGTTATTTTCTTGATCTGATCTGATCTGATCGCCCCAAATAAATCTCCTGAAAGGAGAGCATGGGAAAAATAGCCGTCGTTGTGGAAACTGCTGGGAAAAGTCTGGGTTCTCATCAGGAGCAGGAGAGAGCATTGTTGCTCCCTGTGAGGAGGAGGAAACCGGCACACAAAAAGCTCAGGGATCAGCCCAGATCAGGCGAATTAGCCGAGCGTTCGGCGTCCAGTTACTTTCACTTTGTTGGAGATGGTCGGTGACACGGTGGAATATAAAGCAAGGTGTTTTCTGTGTTGTTTCTGCCAGTTTAAAGCCTCCTGACGTCAGGCCGAGCTGTGGTGGCCCGCATACCGACATACCAGGTTGATGGTTGCCAGGCCATTAGCAGGGGAGCCCACCCAGGGCTGCCGGCCCTCTCCTGGCCACCTTCTGCCTTCCTGCCCAGCCCTGGCTCTGGATCAGAGGCAGGCCGCACGTCGGGGGACAGGCCTAATGATGGCTGCAGCCATTCCATCTCTTTTAAGCTCCAGCCCAAGAGTATAATTTTAGCTAATGCTATTTCCTGCAGATAAGATGGAAGCAAACTTCTTTGCCTTCACTTTCCCCATCGGAGCTTTGGGAGGTGAAGGGAGGGTAAAGCAGAGACAAAATATGGGATTTGCTTCTCCCTCGCCTGATTGGTCACTGCTAACCTGCGCTGACGATCTCAGGTGTGCTGAACTAGTAGCAGGTGACAATAAGTCCACAATCAATGGAGGGAAGCAAAGATTGGCCAGAGTCTGTGTGCAGAACTGAAACTAGTTAGGCATATCTTTGCTCCCCAGTCAGTTCCTTAAGTGGCTTAATCAAGGCTGTGTTATGTACTTATTTTACTCACCCAAGGCTCCTAAATTGTTTCCAGCCTAAAAGCAGATTGTTAGATATTTGTGCTGCTGGGGACAGCCTTTCATCTCTTTATTTATGCATCAATTTGCCTAAAGAGACCACATTTTAACATTTGGTTTGAGACTGTATGATTTTGATCAGCTTTAATTCAGAATTATAAGATCAATTAGAACAATGCCTTGAAGAACTAGCCAGTCCCCTTCTTCATTGTTTGAGAAGAACCACAAACGTCTAGACCAACACAAAGTAGAGTGAGGTGGATGGAAAATGATTTTTATTAATAAAAATCAGAAAGCTGCAGCTTTTATTTGTTTTCCTCCCCGCTGAGTCAGAACTCTGTAGAACCTCGTTTGGCTGCAGGACTTTTAGGGTTTGTCTCTACCGGCTTTCAACATCGACAACTCAAGCCATGCCACCGATTCTCGGATGGATTTAGGCCTGGACTTTGACTAGGCCGTTCTAACCCATGAATCTGCTCTGATCTAAACCATCCCATAATGTCTCTAGCTGCATGTTCAGGCTGGTTGTCCTGCTGGAAGGAGAACCTCCTCCCCAGTCTCCAGTCTCCTGCAGGTTTTATAACAGCTTTTCTTCCTGGATTGTCCTGGTTTTAGCTCCATCCATCTTCCTTTTTCCCACAGCATGATGCTGCCACCACCATGTTTCACAGTGAAAAGGCTAAATGGCCTGTAGCGCTTTATCCAGACAAGCTCTGCTCAGAGGCGACCAAATTTAACTTTGGGGAACTACCCTAACTACCCTAACTTTGCGCTGATGTAAGCGGGTCCGGTTCTGTCCGTCTGTCCCAGGGCAGCGTGGCTACAGTGTTGCTCAGACCAGATGACCAGAAACCAGAACGTCTTACAGAACATGTGGCTTTAAACTGAGGTCAGGTTCTGAATAACTGCGATCATTAAGTTTTCTAATTAGCTGCACTTTTCAGTGTGTGTAAAAAAATAAAACTTCATGTATTGCTTTCCTTCCACTTCACCATTATGGGCCATCTTTAACTGGTTCCTGTTTGTGTTTGGAATGTGACAAAATGAGGAAAGCTTGATCCAGAGTAAATACTTTTGCAACCCACTATAAATGATGTTGCCAGACATCAGAGTATTCCAGAGTAAAGGGAAAAATAAAGAACACCCACTGGGCTTCCTCCTTCAAAGCATGCACATAATAAAACTGCCCACAGTGGGTGTGCACTCTGTGAAGCTCCTCCTGGCATTTGGTTTTATCTGTGCCCTTCTCTGTGCAGAGGCACCCATCTCTCCACGTGCCCGTCTGATCCCAATCATTCATAAATTCTCCTACAGAGATTTTTATCCTCAATCCGCCCTCTGCTCTGTCTTGTCTGCATCTCTCAACTCCCATGGCTGTCAGGAAAAATGAGACGTCACCAAAGATCCTCACAGAGCTGATGGTGATAACAACCGATTGTCCCTTCTTCTGCTCTCCTTCCTCTAGTTTATCCTTCAGATTTAAGAAAGCTTTTTCAAACTGTGTGAGTTGTTTCTCCATAGCTCAGCTCTTTTTTTCCAGCAGCATCTTCAGTTTCCCACCGTTCTCCCAGTCTGTCAGCCAGAAAAAGAGCAGGGAAGTTTCCTCCCAGCCGCTCAGGCCAGATTCTGCGCTGTCGGCGGGCCGTAAGAGGCTGGAACCGAACAGAATGTAAATAGAGCAGTGTTTTTCACATTACTTCACCGCTTATTTTTAGTAGGTGAACAAGAGCAGGCGAGCCGGGGCGCGCCTTTTTAAAGCTGCAACTGCAAGGCTTATCAGCCCAAAACACAGAAAAAAGGATAGAAATTATAAATCAAACAAAACAGCAACCTTGATCCGATCCAGGATGTGATGCTTGGCTTTTTGGGTTCAGCTTTTAATGTACAAAACCAGAGCAGCTGTTTGAAAAATAAGGAAAGGATGTTGTCTTGCTGTCTCTGCTTTTCTCTTGTTCTGCACACTAACCCAAAAAGTTTATTTTAGCCTAAATTTGTTGTATTACACAGTGTGCTTTGCCTGTGCGTTAAATATAAATTAGTTTTAACTCTGTTTTTATGAACTCCTGAATACGGCTTTTGTCTACATTACTGATTCGGATGCTGTGCTGTGAAAGCTAGAGACGCAGAGTGCTTAGAAAGTGAACCGTACTCAAAACACAAGCTAGACCTTCTGAAGGTTCGTTATCGTGAAAAAGTGTCTATGATCTGTGGGATTGCTCCAAATAAGCAGAAATAACTAGACAGGATTTACATGACCTGCTGCTGCCCACCACCGTTCTCACAAGCTGAGCTGGCTTTCTGTCTCATCAATAGTTAGTTTTCATACCAGCGAATAATTCAGAAATGACCAAAGCAGCTTTGGGTCCAGATCTCTGAATTCTTCAAGAGAAAACTCGTCATTTCTTAGGTATGGAAACAACACGGCTTCAGCTCACAGCACTGCTCCTGCGCTTCGGTGTCTGCCGGACAAATGTGTTTAAAATTATTTTAAGCCTGGCATCCTTTTTGCATTTATGTTGGAAATATTTAGGGGTTAATCAGTTAATTTATTTTAAGAAGCAGGGAATATTCACAGAGGATCTCTTTTGCTTTCACTTTGTTTGCTACCCTCAGCAGGCTAGGCTAGTGCTAACTGGCTATGCTAGCAGCCTGCTAAACGCTCTGAGTAAAATGGTATAACAAGCTTTGAGAAAGATGCATACCCATTATTACTTTTAATTTACTTCAGTTTTAATGAAATATCATCGATAAAAAGGAGTGAGGACTGAGTGTATCATGTAATGTCTAAATTAATCTCCTATGCATGGAGGAAATGGAGGCTCTCCTTTACTCAAACTGTTTTTGCTAGCCTCAGGGGGCTAGGCTAACGCTAACTGGCTAGCGCTAGCAGCCTGCTAAGCTCCATGTGAAATAGCACAACAAGCTTTGGTTCAAACTTAGCAGTCTGAAAATGCCCTGAATACACCACATGCATCGGGTTATGGCGTTGAAATTGAAAGTTTGGTCTCATGGCTGCTATCCAGAGTCCATTCGGCATCTATTTGTTAGTTCAGAGGTTTGATTTCATGCTGACAAACTTAAAAATCTCAATCCATCGTTGATATTCCTGAAGCGATTGTGTGAACGAGTGTGACAACTAATGACACAGCACGTTTGCACCATGTTTTGAACTTTTTAAAACCAGGAAAGAAATAAAGACAGCGTTGCGGATGAAGGCCCTGTAAACAAGAAGAGGCTGGTTTCCCGATGCCCAGGGATCCCACAATGCAGTGCAGTTGTTGCGTCGCCCTTTCAAGCTTCATTGCACGGATCAAAAGATTCCATATAAGAGCGCTAAACTGCGTAAGCAGAAAAATAAGTGGGGTTCTAAAACGTGACAGTGTTGCAGATGATCTTCAAAGACTGCGTCCACAGTGGATCAGACGTGCAAAACCTATTCGGTTCGCCCCGTTTAAATCAGTAAATGTTGTGTAAACTGGCTGTACGACTGGGAGCTGCTGTAGAGGAAGTTCTGCAATGGTTAAATTCCTAAATACCAGAAACAGCCGTCACACAATCTCTCCAGACACCCAGGATACACAGAACTGTTTTTAATGAATACAGAACTTCTGCTATTTTCTTTTTTCTTCTATTAAAGACAATATTAATTATTATTATAAAAAATAAAGGAAATAAATGGTTGTTTTGTAAGCAGAAGTTCTGCAAAAACTGTTCACTACATAACGGCAAAGCAGAAGATAAAACTTTTATTTCTGCTTTCCTGAGTTTAATACAAAAATATTACAGTAGACAAATCAGATTTACCGTCACAACGTCAAACTGAAACCTCCCTCTGGTTTCTAAAATTAATAATGCTAAGAATTATTTAAAAAAATAAGAACTTTGCACGTAAACAATGGTTGAACAATTGTCTGCACATTGTTTTTCTCCTGCACTGTTACATCTCATCACTGCTGCACTTTATATTGTAACGCTGCCTTATTCCACCTGAAATCCCATTACACTGTCGTAAGCTGTATGCAACGTAATTTCGTTCTGTATGTACTCTGTACATACAATATGACAATAAAGTTGTCTAAGTCTAAGTCTAATTATAAAACCTGTCCCTGGCTGAAGACGTCCCAGGAATGTTCCCTGATTTCTGCATTTTCTCAATGAGAACTAAATGTTGAGAAAGGCCCAGATCACCCTTGTGAAAAAGGTCTTGATCTCAATGGGGTTTTATCTGATTAAATAAAGGTAACAGCAGCTGCCCCCCCCTCCACCCCGGCACACACACACATGCACCTGTCAAACCTACCCCCCACCCCCCCCCCCCCCCCACCCCCCACCCCACCCCCCAGGGCGGCTCTAGTTACTTCACGGCAAAAATGTTTTGTACAGTCTGAGGGTCGTTCTCGGGTGGCGGTAAATGTTTAGTTGTTTGTAAGCATGCCACGATATTTCAGAATCAAAATCAGAATCAGGTTTATTGCCAAGTAGGTTTGCACTTACAAGTTCAGCTATGATAGTTTTGGTTTAATTGCATTAATCTGTCCATGGTAGACGTCTTTTTCCCCACTAATTAAAGATTCAAAGACTCTGAATAAAGGACTACAAGCATGTTTTTCTTTTCTTTTCCTGTTTGTCTGTTGTTTCTTGTCTTTAGATGCTGTAGCTCCATGACTTCTTAAAGGAGTTTTTTTTCCATATATTTCGTTAAAGCCCCACTTCCACCGGCTCCGTTTGCCTCGCACCACTCTGCTCCGCCCTCTTGGAAGTGTTTCCTGAGCAGTTTTTCTCGGGGCCAGTCCGGGTTCCTCCGGTCCTGATCAACCGCAGGGTCAAACCGAGCGGACTCCAGAGGAGTTTGGCGTGAACACTCACCTTCCTTTGCTTTTCTCCTGTGTGGAGTCCAACAGGGCTCAGTTTTAGGCCCCGTCTCTCTTTATTTGCGTCACCTTTTTTCACTTTTCACTGTCAAGCAGACGACATTCTGACTTATGTGCTTCTAGCAAAGAAAAATGTATTCTGTTCTTCATCACTGAAACAGTGTCTGATGAAATAAAGATCTGGATGGCTTGCAGCTTCTTGACTGAAGTCATGGGTTTTGGTAGCACAGCTAAAAACCTCCCTGTAGATTTAGGCCGAAACAACTAAGGCTACGTTCACTCTGCAGGTCTTGATGCTTAGTGGCCGTTCATATTATTATTAAATGTGACCGGCATCATTCTGCTGTCTGAATGGTTCAAGACCTCAAAGCGATCCAAAAGATAACGGGAGACGCTGCGCGCTGTTTATGGAAGTAATGGTGAATGTCATTTTTTTCTATTAGTGTTCAATAAAGTTTCATTTAAAAAAAACCTCAAAAAACTTTTAAAAAGTCATCGTCATCTCTCCTTATTAGAAAGCTGTAGAGCGATGGGAGCCAATGCTATCTGTGTGCATTGTTAGCCACTGAGGCTGACTCAAACGTAATGTCACCGTGGTAAAACATGGCGCCAGTAAAAGATTCTGGACTCTTGAATATTAAGACCACATCATAGCAAGACAAAGTAAGACAAGAGGAAAGCAGCAAGGAGCTGTTAACGGTCCTTTATGGAGCGCTAGCTGCTGCTGCTGCTGCTGTGTGGATGTGTGGTTAGAGACGGGAGAGACGGATAAAATGCAACATGACCGTTCAGACAGCGGACGTTTTGGAAAAGATCCCATATGTATCCGAATCAGTACCACATATGGAAGTGGCTCAAATCTGATATTTTGGGCAGTGAAAAGATCGAATGTGCCACGTTTCGCTGCAGTGTGAACGTAGCCTGACTAGCATGGCTAATCCTGGGGTTAAACTGGAGAATTAGCTTAAATTTGATGCTCAGATCAAAGCAGTTGTCACACCAAAGTTTTCATGGAGTGCTGGCCTAGTGGTTAAGGAGCTGCGTGTTTGGGTCTTGGAGTGGCTGCAAAGGTTGCTGGTTTGAAACTCAGTTGCTTTGGCTCCCTGAGCGAGACCTTGACTACAGATTGCTGCCACTCTTGCTTAAACACAGAGACATGTCACCTCTGTGGGACTAGAAATGGAGATACTTATTATTTTAGACAATTGGCTGAAAGTAAACCATTATTTCACAGAATCACTTGTAATTCATGCTGTTGTCACCTGCCTTGATTACTGCAGAGCTCATTATGCTGCGGTTAGCGGCTTTTATTTTAAAGCCCTCAGCGGTATTGCGCCATCCTACCTGTGTGAGCTGCACCACCTTTCTGCACCTTTTGGTTCTCTGAGGTCAGCAGATCAGCTGCTACTCAGCACAGACCTCGTTTCCTCGTTTGTCTCTTTGCCCCGCCCCTAAAACACACCGTGAGACGCTGATTTTTAATCCGTTTTTTGAGTTTTACTTTTTTATGTTAGAATTGTTCTTACCCCTGTTCATAAATTTATACTTATATAGGAAATTTTTGACCAATCTGTATAATCTGACCCAATCTGTATAATATGATTGAACTTGACTTTGTAAAGTGCCTTGAGATGACATGTTTCATGATTTGGCGCTATATAAATAAAATTGAATTGAATTGAATTGAATATGTGCTCTGTCTAATGTTAGACTTTTAATTCATTTGTGTCTCTCTAATATTTATGGTCCTTTGGTCCAGTATGGTGTTTTAAAGTGCTTCATGAATAAAGTTAGAATGGATCGGATTATATTTTTGATATTTCCTGTGACATTTTAGCACAAAGTAGTGCATGATTGTGAAGTGGAAGGAGGAAATTTACAGTTTTTAAGCAATTTTGCTAAGTAATTCTGAAAAGTGTGGCTTGCATTTCTATCCATCTCCCCAATCAACAGTCTCAGGTCTTCTTCAGCCTATAACGGGTTTTCTTCCAGGCTTCCCTGTCCTGGCTGAAGAAAAGGATCTACACAGCATGATGCTGCAATAACGGCTGCGCTGTGATTTGTTGTGCAGCCCTAGATCTAGATATATATCTGTCTTTGCTGTGGTCTTTTACTTTAGGTGCTAAAACCTCCATGAGCAAAACATTGACTAAAAATGCTGAGTCAGACAACTTCCACTGAGTTAATCCACGAGTCAGGCACAATTCAGTTCCAGGTCAGCTTCATTGCTATGGCACCAATTTACAGCAAAAGTCATGAAAGCGCTTTGCAGAGGAGAACTCTTGGGTGTTTGTCCATCAGGGTCTCCAGCAGGTTTACGAGCAGACAGGAAGGCCTGGAACAGAGCCGTCCATAGACAGCTTCTCGGTGATGATTTTGTGTTCTTGGCCTCATCACTGTCCAAACAGTCCTTCTATAGTGAGAGGCTCCAATGGAGTGGATCAGCTCCAGCTAAGACACCCTTTCACACTTCCTCCCTTCCTTTCTCCAAAGCCCTCCCTCCTGTGTGACCGCAGGGCCTTCCTTCCTTTCTCTCAGCACAGACGCCTGGGGGAGTCACAGGGGACTCAGGATGGCCGGATGTAGCCCGCTCAGACACACGGAGGGACAGACACGCAGACAGGAGGACGCTGCTGCTACTGTGGACCTTGGGCTTGGTTCTCTTCCCATCCTGAGCTGTGATGACATCATTCCTGTTTTGAATGGACAGCAGGAAGGTGAAGAGAGTTTGTGGATGACAGCATGAAGGAGACACAAAGGGAGCCGTCAGTGTGGATCAGGAGGACCGCAGACCCGTGGATCTATTTTAGCGTCCTGCTCCGATTTACAACACAGAACATTTTTTATTCTGAATGCAAAAACAGTGAAAAGTAAACCAGCACCAGAACTGAACTACATGTGAAAAAGGATTTGCCTCTAACACATTTTACTGTTTTTGTCAGATGATCAATTAAGTTTCAAAGTCAGACAAAGGTAAGCAGAGTAAAAGCAAAAAGCAGTTTTCTAGTAATAGTTTTATTTATTAGGGAAGGAAATCTACCCGGTCCAGCCGGACCACCCAGCTGATACCTGCTTCTGGGTCTGTGACATCCCTGTGGAGCATGTTGACCCACTCTGCTTCGCTGAATTGGTTTAATTCAGACATACTAGGGGCTTTCCACCATGAAAGTCCTATTAAAGGACGGGCAAACGAAAGGTGCAATAGGAATAAACGTTTTAGTGGTGGACCTGCTTTGGGTCGTTGTCCTTCAGCAGATCCCAGCTGGAGTTCAGCTCAAAGTCACAACCTGGTGGTGGGACCTTCTCCCTCAGGATGTTCTGCTAGAGTTCTGCTAGAGTTCTGCTAGAGCCGATTTCATGTCTCCGTCAATTACAGCAAGTTGTCTGGATGCTGAAGCAGCAAAGCAGCCCGACCATCACACCGCCACCGCCGTGTTCGACCCACGTAGGGCAAATATCAGTTGAAAACTGCTTCTTTAGCTTAATTTGATTATCTAGAAGAGATAAAGAGTTAAGGGGGTAAAAGACTTTTCACAACGGTGTACATCTGTCACAGAAAGGGGGAGGAGCTAACTGAGCTACTGCATGTTCCTCACAAATAGACAAGTAAGTTTGAAGAAACTTTAAATCTTAAAGCAAAGCAGCGAATCGTATGCTTCTTAGCCCTCTATGGTATAATGTTGCCATTTAGTAACAAACCCATAGAGTTCCTTCACTGAAGGAGAGAACCAATAGCAGTGCTTAAATTTGTCACATGACCTCCTCTGCAGAGCTCTTTGCAGGGAGGAGCCTCACCAAAGTCTTTATGACATTGTTGACAGGGAAAAATACATACTCAACAGTAAGTGAGGTAAGGTCACCATTCTGTGGTTTATTGCATTATATTTGATAATTTAATAAAGTCAAAATGTGGATGTTGCCATATGGTAACACTGTACCATTAGGATTATCATCGTATTGCTAGCCCAGCATGTTGATGCTGTGCACCGACTGGAGTCTGCTGTAATAGAGCTTTTTCTGAGTCCTCTCCATGTTATATAGGACTATAAAGAATGCAACAATGTCTTGTAGCATAAACCAGCTCTTCCTGTAGATTGTAGCTAGCATTGATCGCTGGCCTGCTGTCGTGGCAAAAAGGTTGTCGGTGCAAATACCCAGGCATTGTCAGAGTGTGACTCACTGCTGAGAGGAACGGCTTCATCAGTTTCCACAAGCAGTGAGGCAAAGACGGCAGCATTAAGACTCAGATCAAATGAAAAAATGTTGCAAAATATCTTTTACGTTGTTTTTAACTATTAATTTATTTGCACTGTTAACTGTTAATGCTACAGGGACCTTTTTTAGACTATAACCTGAGTTAAATAAAGGTTTTTACTATAATAAACCAAACTGTGTTGTTTTCATTCATTTCCACCATGGTACAGTGTTGCCAAAGGGCAACGTCACAAAAAATAACTTTACTTGGTCTATTTAATGTCTAAAAAAAACCTCCCAAACATTTTCCTTACTGGCATCATTATGCGTACCGTAGAGGTTTAGGTCTAGCAGAAGTCTAACATAGTTTTTCTCCGCTGTGGTTCTCCAGTGGAGGGAACGGAACGCGTTGCGTGGCTGACGGAGCAGAAGAAGCTGCAGGAAGGCAGACGGACGGTCGCAGTAACAGCGCGCTCTTATCTTCCTGTTTTTTCCTTTGTTGGGGAGGTGACAGTATCAGACAGCTGTGCTCTGCTCCTGCAGCTGAACCACCTCCCTGCTCCGCATCCGTCCGGCCCGCAGAACCCGGCTCTGCTCATCAATTCTGAGCCTTGTGCTGTCACTGTGGGCCTCTGCACGCAGCAGCTGGCTGCAGGAAGACAGTCTGTGCAAAGATCAGCTGCAGCCAGCTGTCCAGCAGAAGCCTGGCTATTCAGAGCGCCTCTGCCGCTGCTGCCGCTGCTGCTGCCGCTGTCGGTGAGGACAGCGTCTTTCACTGCTGTCCCAGTCTCCGCTAACTGCATCGTTTTTTTCTCCTCTTCCTTCCTAAACTTTCCGCTGCGTAAACCCATCTGCCCCTGAGCTGCACAGAAGGCCTCGTGTCTTTCTGTGGCTTTCTTCCCCGGTCAGATTGTCCATCTGTCCCTCTGTTTACCAAACTTTTGTCTGCGCTTTTGCGTCTTGCTTTCTCCTGCCCAGCCATTCTCCTCCTGTCTTCCATGCTGGGCTTCTTAGATTAACTTTCTCTCTGTGCTGCGGTTGTAGTCGCTCTTTCTGTCCGCCCCATCCGTGTCCCTTCTGTCTCCGTTTTGTGGGAGCCATTCCTCTTTTCCTTCTTTGTTGGTTGCCATGTCTCAGTTTCTCCGCTCTTTTCTCTATGGCTCTGTCCCCCTTTTTGTCCCTTACTCTTATTTCCACACAATTTCCATCTCATTCTTTGTCACTCTGCTGCAATCTAAACTATATCCCCTTTTTTCCCCCCAAATGTCACAATACTGTATCTTTTCTTCACGTCCGCTTTAGAGGAACTTCTCACTCTGTCCCCTTTCTGCTGCCTTTTTTTTCACAGGTGTCTGTAAGGCGGGGATTTACATTTTCTCAGGACAGGCAGCCCGTGGAGAGAGGCCTGCTGGCAGATCAAAGCCTCCAGCTGTAAAACGATCTGAAAGAGTCCAGCATTAGCATCCATCAGGGTACCTTGAAAGCTCCCTGATCAGCAGAGAGGGAAGCTGAGGGCCCCCCAAAGTGAAAGCACAGTCTGCAGACGGGTGGAGGGAGGGTGCAAAGGAGGAGGAGTGAAAGGGAAAGGAGGAAGGAAAGAAGGAAAATTCCCATAATAAGTTGCAAATGTTGTCATTCCTCCATTTGTTTCATCATTATTCTCCTTGTTTGTGTCTGTGGACGCTCTGCTTCATGGAAATCACCATGAGGACGAATCTAGGCAGGCTTCTGTCCTTGTTCCTCTGCTCTGTCACCAGAAGCAGCGAGTAAAGCCTTAGGAACGAGGGAAGAAGGAAGGAATTGTGCTTGGAAAAGGTGCTGCAACATGTGTGATAAAGATCAAGATTGGAGCTGCATTCCTGATGTGCTTCACTGTTTGTCTCCTCTTTCAGTAACAAACAGCTCACAAATGATTCTCATTGATCTTCAGATCAAATTCCCTGCAGGGTTTGATTTATTGACCCTGAAACCTGTGAACACTGAGCTCCAGGAAGCACCTGTCTGCTTCCCAGCTTTTACATTTTAACACGTTTACATTGTATCACCAATTTTCTGGATGTTTTATCTTAGCTTAACATGTTTGCACTGATGTTCCAGTGAAAAGGCACAGAGGAGCATGCTGACATTAAAGATGCGTGAAACGCCTGGAAATAACTTAATCTTTCACTGCAGCAGCATGATCGCTCAAAAATGTAGAACAATTTGGGCTCGTTTGTTCTGGGTTAAAAAAATGATTAAAGAAATAATGATTTTTCACTAAATGGTGCATTTAGCAAACCCATAGCTGTCAGTCCAACTCATGCTGGTCACAGGTTATTCACACCTTTACCTGCAGGGCCGCGCTGCAGAGCGCTGACGGCTGAAACGGGCCGACAGAACCAGGTTCTGAACACATACTTATAGATATGCATGTATGGAAAGAAACCACTCCTGCACTTCCTGCCCCTGTTCTTACCTTTTTCTGTTTCCTGTCTGCTGCTTTTTACTCAATTTCAGCGTTGGAATGTGAATTTAAATTCCTTATTAGTTCCCATAAACATGGTGAATAAAGTTGATTCTGATTCTGAGAGACTGAAGCCTTCAGCAACAAACTGTCCTGGTGGGTCTGCTGTAAAATAAAGGAGAACGTGTGGTCACCTTTAAGCATGGTGGAGCATCGGTGGCCCTGCTTCTCTGGCATCAGCAACTCTTTCAAATAAAAGGAAGAGTCATCTGGAGAGACTGACACAAAGCCAGATCTGTTGTTTAAAATGATTCACTGGATCTTAGAGGATGTTCATCCCATGTTAACAACAAAATGATAATTCAAAGTTCAACCAGAGGTTAACATCAGGCTGCAGGGATGCTGACATCTTTGGTTACTGAACTCCAGCTCATGATGGGTGAACCTTTCCACCTTAAATCAGAAATGAAAATGTTTTGATGCTAACATCCCAGCAGCTCCACGTTGAGCTCCTCCGCCTCTCTCTGAGGCTGAGCCGGTCGCCCAGAGGACGCTCATTTCAGCTGCTGGTACCCAGGATCTGGTTCTTCTGGTCCTGGTTCAGACGCCATGATCCTAGGTGAGACGGAGCGCTAAAGCTCTCAGCTCTTCACCACAGCAGACCGGATCAGCGCCAGCATGGCTCCAGAAGAACCCCGGTTTATCTGCCCATCTCCATCCTACCGTCATCACACCAACATACCTAAACTCCTTTAGATGCAAGAGAGAGAATCAAATAATCATGTTTTCACAGTGTTTTACAGACGTTAAACCCAATAAGCAATAATCAAAACTCACGCCAAAAACCATATTTACAATAAAATGTAGAACAATATGAAAACAATGCAATTCTAAAACAATACTTTAACTGACATATATCATTAAATGACATTTCATTTACGGTTGTGAAAGATAAAATTTAGTAATAAAAGGCTAAAAGGCAATTGAATCAAGCAAATATAAAGTTGCTTGTGACCTGAGATGAATTTAAATAAAGTGATCCAATAAAGAGTTTGGATAATAGTGAGAGAGATTTATTAAAGTTGTGGTAGATGAAGGATGGGAGGAAAGCCTTTAATTTACCCTCCTTCCTCCTGACTGATACCTTTTCACTCTTTGTCTCGTCTCTGCAAACAATGGAGGCAATGAGCCCAGCTGGACTTCAGCTTAATCCCGTTAACAATACCTGAGCAGGTGTGAACTCAACAGGCCTGAATGCTGTAATTAAGCCAACAGCTGCTTCATGATGGTGTCATGGTTTGATTTGTGGCCACGCCCACACCTTCACCTGAGAGGTGCTGTGGGTCAGCGCTCCCCACACTGCCGCCCTCATTCATGGCGCTGTGACCTCCTTTCTGAGCCTCCTTCGTCCTCCTCATCTGCCGTCTGCAGACGGTCTGATCTCTGGACGTCGACCTCCAGCAAGATGTTGCTGGATTTAAAGGAAGCCGGCAGGGTTGACTCCAGACCCTCAGCCTGGATCCAAAGAGATGGACCAGAAACCTGATGTGTCTGGGTCACAAACGTCTCATCATCCTTCATTTCCCTGAACACAGTTCTGCCCAGCAGTGAAGAAGCAGCAGCACAAACTGGCCTAAAGGGTTTCATTATGTAGATTATTAGATGGTGAGCTAATATAATCCTGTGGCCCCTGTTTGAAACCGGTTTATATTTCACTGTTAGATTCTGATGCATTGTCCCAGAGATGGTTTGGTACCAGTGGACCAATGAGCTGTAGCAGCAGATTAACATCCATCGATCCCACCTAGGCACATTTAGGGGAGTCAGGTTAGGGTTCCTCACCAGGGGCGACGTGTTGCATTGTGATGTTCATTATTACGGCTGATGAGGCCGAGTTTACCTGAAGCTCCTCAGACTGAAGACGTCTCGTGAAGAAGAGACGAAACGTTTCACAAAGAAGAAACCGTCCAGAGAACCAGCTCAGCTTTTTTATTATTATTGAGCCGCATCAGGATAACGGCCATTACTGTTACTGTTATGGTTATTAGTAGCGGAGGAGGAGGAGGAGGAGGAGGAGGAGGAGGAGGAGGAGAGCAGAACAGGAACCATGGAGAGGAAGCAGAACCAGGTCCGGGTGCAGGGCTGGGATGGTAAAAGGTCTTTGAACTGAATTAAATTGAGAGCCGAGGATTTCAGTTCAAGGCTTGATGAACTCTTAAAACAGTGAAAATTATTAATTTCAGGTCTAGCTTATATTTAAGGATAAAAGTTTGGTTTTTGTACCTTAATATTTACTTAGATTTTTTTATGAAACTTTTTCTGCAGCTTCATAGACGTATTAGTCATTAACTTTAAAGTCTTCACATCAGTCATCATCTTTAATTTGTCTGTGAATAAAAGAGAATGTGATTGAATAAAACAAGGAACCCTGAACGGGTTTATTTAATCTAAAACAACACAAAGCGTGTCCAAGCAAACTTCGTTAAAATGGCCGTTATTTAATTAACATGTAAATGCTAGATTGCTAGCTGTTTCTGATTGGCTGCTCTTAAGCTAGTATTTTAAACACCTGTAAATATAATTTCTATTCACATGGATTTGTTGTTGCCTGAGAAACTGATAAATCTGTTTGTCACTTTATGATTTTTATCTTGAGAGGTGTTATAGAAATAAAATGTTACTTTTTAACTTACTTATTGCTTTTCTTCAAGATTTCTGGTGATACAGATATAATAATAATAATAATAATAATAATAATAATAATAATAATAATAATAATAATAATAATAATAATTGCTGTAGCCTATATCTTAGTTGATGGGGGAGGGACCTGGGTAATGGACAGAACAGGGGGTACTGCTGGTTTTTCTGTGCATTAGATTTCTGGTGATACAGATATAATAATAATAATAATAATAATAATAATAATAATAATAATAATAATAATAATAATAATTGCTGTAGCCTACATCTTAGTTGATGGGGGAGGGACCTGGGTAATGGACAGGGGGCACTGCTGGTTTTTCTGTGCATTAGATTTCTGGGGGTCCTCAGCAGCTTCACCCAGACATGCAGACAGGCTGCTGTGGACCTGGGAGTCTGCAGCTTGCAGAGACGTGTCCCCGGCCAGAGCTGCATGCCTTTGTCTGAGCTTTCTAATGGATGTCCTGCTACAGACAGACAGGCAGACAGACAGACAGACAGGCAGACAGACAGACAGACAGACAGGCAGACAGACAGACAGACAGACAGACAGACAGACAGACAGACAGACAGACGGTGGCGGTGCTCATGTGGACGTCCTGTCCACCAGAAGATGAGTTCCTTCTCTGTGAAGGGAAGAGGATGTGATCTCATTGAGTAAAAATCCAACCTATGGCGCTTGCCACTCAGGCATTAATCCAGACTTCTTTGTGCAGAGCGCCCTTCCTCGCTCCTCCTCTTACTTTCTAACTCTCTCTAGCTTCCTGTATCTTTTAGCCTCTGCCAGTCATTCCCGTCCTCCATCCTGCTTCACATCCAGCTTTCTCTGACAGATGGGCCGGGTAGCTCCACCAGGAGCTTCTCTGGGTTTGCAGATAGGAAAGAACAACTTGATCTGTGAGGGTTTGACTAAACGCCATGCTTAGATCTTATTCTAGTTTGCTGGCTTTGTGGAATTGATGACAACCAGGGGATTTTGGTTTATTTTACCCTCGCTGTTGGAGCAGATTACTCCAGAGGCGACTATCATCTCCTATGTTGGCTCCAATTAGCCACAGGCTGCAGTTGTTTTACTCTGCAGCCTGTTGCTTTCGTAGCCAGCCGTGTATTTTTACATTCACTAGCTGCCTTTTCTTGCTATTGTTTAAATGCTTTTTCATTCAACAGACCCAGGGGTCTGACAGCGTTATAAACTACTGAGTTTCTTTGTTTTGTGTAACCCAAAAACTACATACAATGGGCTGCTGACAGGCACAGCGACACCAAAGCCCCTAATCTCAGTGCTCCATGTACAGAAGGAGAGAGCTGCTCTGTTTCAGGATTTCTTCCTCTGGGCCCGTTGTGTGTTTGTGTGCATTTATGTGTCTATATGCAGACTGTTTTAGCTCCTGCTGTCATTTCCCCCTGTGTATGTTCATTTATTGGCTTGTCAGGCTTTGGCCAGCTGTCTGCAGGCAGCAGGTTTCAGTACAGAGCTCCATTAACCTCATGCATACATGGAATCCAGTTGGTAGAAAAATGACCAAAATGTTTTAATTTCAAGCATCAAATATCTTCCCCTCAGGTAGCAGTTTCTGTTATATTGTTGCTTTAATTTCTAGTCACGGCTCAGAGGCTGGAAGCCCTGACCTACACACATGGAAATGTAGTCAAACCCTGTTAAGTCGTCACATTGGTCCTTCCAACACGCCTCTGTGTGTTATATCTCTGTGAAGTGAAAGGTATAGGAGCTGCTGTTTTATTTTTAATAAAAGTTTGAAAGGTTTGGTTTATAAAGTTTATGAATGTTTGATATATTCATGCAGTTGCAGAGTAATTTACATTATTCTGTAAAGTGGCTGCTGTCTGTGTCTGATTCAAACATTTAAGTCTCACTGGATGCTGAGGCTATCTGCAGGCCTTCAGAGGTGATGTTGGTGCATCCAGCTCAATCATCATGTCTGGATGTCTGTGAGCTTTGTGTCTAATCTACATTTAATTACGGTACATAATTCTGATATTTGAGTCAGAGCTCTGGAGCACCACCTCTGGCTGCAGGTCTCCTGGGCTTTGGCTCCACCAGCCTGGCTGTCAGATTAGATGGAGAACTTCTGTTTTCAAGTCCTAACATAGATTGTCAGCTAGATTTAGGTCTGGACTTTGACTAGACCATCCTATCACCTGAACCTGCTCTGATCTAATCCATCCCATAATACCTCAGGCTGCAGGTTCAGGCTGGTTCTCCTGCTGGACGCTGAACCTCCACCTCATGGTCTCCTGCAGCCTCTACCAGGTTTTCCTCCAGGATTCTCCTGATTTTTATCTCCATCCATCTTCCTGACCTGCTTCCCTGATGATGCTGCTGCCACCACCGTGTTTCACAGTGGGGATGCAGTGTTCAGGTTGTTTACTGTCACACATGGTGTTCTGCATGTAAAAAGTTCAGTTCTGGTCTCGTCTGATCAGAACTTCTTCTTCCTCGTCTTGCTGTCTCTCCTGCATGACTTGTAGCAAACTTCTGGCTTTCTTCTTGCCGCGCTTCAAAAAAGGTGAGAAGTGTCAAGTGCAAGACCAATAGTTGTAGACAAAAATTCCCCACCTGAGCTGCTGGTCTCTGCAGCTCCTCCAGAGCCACCATGGTCCTCCTGCTTCTCTGATCAATGCTCTCCTAGTCCAGCCTGTCAGTCCAGGTGGACGTCCATGTCCTGGTAGGTCTGCAGGTGGTCCATCCTCTCTCCAGGTCCACATGATGATCAGAGCTCTGGGAGGTTCTGTAGAACCTGACCTGCTGTAAACTGGACCAGAACCTCATCCCTGACCCGTCTGCTGGGTTCCTCTGTCTTCATGGTGCTGGATGTTCTCTGATGTTCTCTGAAGAACCTCTGAGGCCAGAACAAGAACCTCTACATGTAATATTATTACACAGCTTTAGTAATCAGGTGAATTCAGTTCAGCCGGTATCAGAGTTAAAGGGGCTGAGAACAAACGCATGCCACAGGTTTTTTTAATTATCTAATAAATGTTGATAACCAACTATTATTATTCCTTCACATCACATTTATGCACAACTTTCTGTTGGTCTGTCACTTAAAATCCAAATGAAATTGAAGGTTTAGGTTGAAATTGTGTGAAATACTTTTGCAAAGCCCTGCAAATGTGTAGAAGCATGGAGAAGAAACAGGAGGGACAGCATATTGGTGCAGAGTAAAAATGAGTAAAAAAATTTTTTTAGCTTTAACTTTTCAGAGCTGCAATAATGTGTTTGGAGATTTTTGGCAAAAAGAAATCTGCTCAGCTAAACCTGATGGAGTGGCAGCGGTTCCTTTAGCTTTGACTCTTTGCTGAGTCTGGGCTGCATGGTTTTAGTGCAGCTGTCTGGGGGTTTATTTGTTCAAACTAATGTGTAAAACTATATAATCTGCCATGCGAGTTTAACACAGTATGATAAGTTTGTACAATACCATAGTTTCATTGTCAGTGACAACCTAACTGGTTTAATTTTAAAAGAGCGATAATTGCTCATAACGCAGCTAGAAGTCATATTTATTACTGGCAATAATAAAGTTATCTCTAACTGCATTTATTGCTGTTTTGATTTTCGATAGACTTAAGTTAAAATATTGAATAAAGAAAGAATAGATTTAATATAAAGTATTTTAAAGTGTTTATTGGTCAGAATATCTTAGTATTTGCTGTTTCTTGTATTGTTGAGTAACAGAAGTATCGGTGCGCTCCATCCGCCTCTGAACTTAAAACTAACCAGTCGCAGAATACGTCATCTATTCAATTCTATTCAATTCTATTTCTATAGCTCCAATCCACATCACATCATCATCAAGGTTCTTTCCAAAGTCAGACTCCATCAGATCCTCCAGGTTGGTGAGAAAGTTTCCTCTCTAAGGAAACCCAGCAGGTTGCATCAAGTCTCTCCAAGCAGCATTCACTCCTCCTGAAAGAGCGTAGAGCCACAGTGGACAGTCGTCTGCATTGTTGATGGCTTTGCAGCAATCCCTCATCCTGAGCATGCATGAAGCGACAGTGGAGAGGAAAACTCCCCTTTAACAGGGAGGAGAACCTCCCAGTTCAGTTTCTGTAGGTTGTGATTTTTCACCACCTTTGGTCTTCGTTCTGCATTTGCGTCGTCCTTCTACCAAACGTGACAGAATCTAAATCCTAACAGTGAACCTGAGTCTGGTTTGGAGTGAACAAATCAAGCTTCACAGAGCGTAATTTCATCAGAAGCTAACCCTAATAAACAGGAAGTAGAGGAGCTCACATCTAACAAAGGAGAGGTTTTCAGGAATGTGTTGCTATCAGGCAAGTTGTTACTGATCTGTCATGTCAGCCAGTGTTGGCTGTTACTTCCAGTCTGGGGATGTAGAGAAAGAAATGCAGTTCTATAATTTTAATGCAAATATCCGGGAGGACGGCCACAGCAGAACCAGCTGATCAGTCATGTGACGTAAATGTTCGCCATGTCAGAATTTATTCAGCAAACATGTTACCATCTCCCATTTTTAGGGAAACACAAAATTGAGGAAGTAATTTTAGATTTTGTCGTTTCCATCAACCTTTTCTAACGCTGCACTCCAAAATGCACATTAAAAACCTACATGGAATAATTTACTGATCTTGACTTTGAATAGACCTTGTAGCTGAAGCTGGTACCTAACGGGGAGGTGCCTGTGTGATGAATGTGCGGCTGTACCTGAACCTTTTTATTCATTTTATTCATGAACAAAATTATGGAATCAAACCTTAAACAAGCTGTTTTAAAAACTCTAAGCTTTATAAAAAACGACTTGCTTTTTCACAATATTTGGCAAATATCAGAAACACGATATTATGTTTTTATTCTTATTTACAGTCTTCCTACAGTTATTTTTAATTATTTTTGACTATTTTTACTGTTTTCAATAATCTTGAATCTCTATTTTAACTTGTCTGTGTTTTATTTGTCTATTTTAATTTTATTTTCCGTTGTATGTGTGCAGCACCTTGCTGACCTTTGCTCTTATAAAGCGCTTTATGAATAAATATCAGACGGTATGCTAACTGACGGTAAATCAGGAGAGGTTTTGTCTTGAGGAGCTTTCTGAATAAAACATCTCTGATGCAAAGCAGCGTCACATTTTAGCTCAAAGCTTCCAGAAACGGGACTTTGGTGGTATCAGTTGTTGGGGCTCTGGTGGCCACACATGGTGCCCTCATTCAGCTCAGGAATGTCTCTCACATCTCTCTTATCACCTGTTTTGTCTGAGGGGCATCCGAAGAGGGCTTGGCGTTACGATTGATAGGCTTTTTGGAATCCACACCTCGCGTTGTTTTTCCTTCTGCCATCTAACACCCTGAACACAGATCAAAGCTGGTTTGTTTCACTGTAAAATATTTAAAAAAATGTCCTTTATACTCCATGCCAGCCTTACGCTAACATTCAAACTGCCACACAACAGAAAACATGGAAGGAAACAGGATTCTACCCTTAAATTGTTCTTGTTTTCAAAGTTTTAATAATGTAAAGCAGGAAAATGCTTTAAAGAAGCAGGGTTCCAGTCACAGTCATTTCAGGCTCTAAACTCACGCATAAATGGACCAATTACACCAGTTTTAATAATATTAAAGCATATTAATATCAACTAATCAGATTCAAACATGACTAAACACTTTGCTCTCCTTGATCAAACAGAGCAGAAAGGTTTGGGTTGAAGGACGGTTGATTGAAATGACGCCTGAGCTGGAGCTCCTGTTTAACATCAGCAAACCAGACTGTTTTAATTTAACTCTTCTAAAATGTTCTGTAGGTGTTGGTGAAGCTGCTTCTCCGTCCTCCTAATGTTAGATGGTCGCTGATGAAGGTACAATCAGGGGTGGTTGTGTGTTTGGTTCTGGTCCGGACAAAGCTACAGGAAGTTGTGCTTGTCTTCGGGCCAGGAGACACGTCTCAGAGCAGAGGACACGGTGCAGAAAGTCGCTGATGACCAGAGGGGTCAGGATGCCGTCACAGAACCGCCTGATATCTGCACTGATGATGGCAGGACATTAAATTAGGTGCGTTGGCCGGGAAATTATGGGATTTGCAGCTGAACTCAGGGACAACTGTTGCTGGTGTTGTAGTGACCAGACGTGACTGTTGTGCTTTTATTGTCTTACTGAATAATTCATCTAACTGAAGCTGCTACGGCGCTTTGCATGTCAATGATTTGGTCTAAATAAAAACCTTTAGATGAAAAAATAGAATTGCTGCCTTAAATCATACTAACATGGCTAAAGTGCGTTAGGTTATTTAACAGTCTGTTGTTCTTAACTCTGGAGTTTATTCTAAGGGCCTAAATTAGTACTTGAAGAAGACTTTGAAACCATTTAGAGAGACACTTAAAGGATCATATTCCCAGAGCTTCTGCAGACGTCGCCCCCTCTGGCGGCAGGTTGAAATGACATCAGGGTGGGAGGAGAGGAAAAGCATCTGCCGCTGCACACAGCTCATGCTTAGAGGCGTAATGTCTTCTGAGGTAAGAAAGCTATAAATATTAACGTTAGCCCAAGTTCCCTCGTTAAAGTCGGCGGAGAGTCAAAGAAGGAGGAGAACGAGGGCGAGCAGCGCGTCATGCCCCGCCCAGACGATTCGGCCCAAATGCCTCTCACTGACTGATCCAGTCTATGGAGGACACTACGGCATGAAGAGGAAAACTCATTTTACACATAAAGCAATTGTAAGGGCATGCATGGAAAGAAAATAATATTTAACCTTTAAACTTGTGCAACGCTCCTTTAAAGCCAGAAAGCTTCACTTTCTGATATCCAAGGAAAATCTCAGTCAAACATGAATTTAAAGAAATCAGAAAATGCTGTTGCTTGGCTGCACAGCGTTGATCCGGCTTTCTGTTTGCTTCCTGCGTCAGAACAGCTTCTTTCCCGGGGCTGTGAGGATTGACGCCCCCTGCTGAGAACCAACAAGCCACCAGCCCAGTTCATAGTCTGTTGCATGTTACAAACACACTACTGGTTCCACAGGTTCTGCATCCGTTTACACTGTCACTCACATGCAAATGTCTCTTCACACCCTTCAGTTGCTCAAGGAATGCCTGTTTGGACATCCATGCAAATTGGATGTGTTCTGTAACTTAACGATCTGAATTTCTGGCTCAGCATTTTGCTTTCTGCATGAATGTAACAAGCGTCGGAGCGTTAGTGTGATAAACTCAAGCATCTGCACAGAAATCCACGTCATCTGTAGGGGGATGATGTCTGACGTGTTGACTCAGAAATGAGTCTCATTAGCTGCTAAAAACTATTAGCACCCTTTAATCTTCTCAGGAAGAGTTGTTGGTCAGTGGAATCAACTCAGAAAGAGATTCTGTCTTCTATAAGATGACTGTCTGCCTGTCTCCTCGTTATGAGTCTATAACGAGTCTTGATTCTTCAAAACTTCAATGTTTTTATGATTCAAGAAGTATAATTTTTAATGGTTTGATTTAATGACGTCATAAAAAGAAGAAAACATGCATCAGACTTCACAGGAAGAGTTTACCAATAATCATGAACGAAAAACTCTAGATTTAAGAATCTAAAAGTATTTATCTGGGACATCAGTTGTTTGATAGTTTGAGGATAAAGATATCAACTACCAGTAGATGAAATAAATAAATTCCTACATGACTAAATGTAGTAATTTATCTGTTCCTGAACTGTTGAACCCGTAGATCACGCCGTAATCATCGGCCAGCCTCCATCTTTCCTCCTGTTGATCTTTATTTCTGCACTTCCAAGAAAGTTCTTCTAGTTCCTCCTGTCATAGAAACAAGGACAGGTTCACAGCTAGAGGATGTCAAACATAAGATCTAAGCATAGAAATGGACAATAAGCTCTCCTTTACATCACACTTGCAGTATGTTATAAAGACGTTAAAGATAAATTTAGGGTTTCTGCTGATAAATAGATCTAGCTTTTCTCTCTCTTGTTTTAATGACCTTCCTGCCTGGTAGATTGTGTAAATGAATGCACCTGTGACCTGCTACCTCTCTGCAGATGCTGCATGCTGTCCATCATGGAGCGCTGAGCTTCATAACGGGCTATAAATGCCTTACTCACCTGTAATTTATGTCCTCAGGTGAACTAGCCGTTAGCATCGAGCCGTAGACTCATGCATTGGTAGATTTTCATCTAGAAAGCCGTCTCTGGACTGTCAGCAGCTCACCTGTCCTCATACCTGTCACTCAGACAGTCCAGGCACAGACGTTGGTCCACTAGTACCATCAGAACCTGGAAGCAAGCCTTCTGCTGCTCTGCCCGTCAACATGGACCTCAGAATCTGAAACGATCCACTTTGATCCGTCTGGGATGATTTACATTTATTTTAAGACAAAAACAGAAATGCAGCTTAAGCGAAAATTCAGACTGAAGAAACTCTATCGCCTACCTCCATCAATCAGGGACTCATCCGCCTCCGACACAAGCAATCAGCTTTGAACTGCTCCTCCTCGAAGCCAATCAGCATCCTGGGTTCATCTTAAAAGAACTCCACATCCTCGTCTCGGTGGCTGCGCCGTGTCCGGTTTGGACTCTGATGACTGGATTCAACCCACCTCCATCCCCTTCTCCACCATCGTACCAAGCTCCGCCTGGCTTTCCTATGTCGCTGCTTCAACCTCGTCCCTATCAGAGTGTAATTCCTCCTGGACTCTCATGGAATTCCCTGTCACTCCTTAAAACGGTCCGGCAGAAGACCGCCATGCTGAGCCTGGTTCTGCCAGAGGTTTCTTCCCAAAGGGGAGTTTTTCCTCTCCACAGTCGCTTCATGCTTGCTCATCATGGACAGTTCATGCAAACCTGTGTTTATCAAGTTGGACATCAAGCTCAAACAATTCAGCATATGGACTGAACAAACTTTATGTATCCCCACTCCACCACCAGTTTCAGACCTGGGGGGGAAATATCCCTGTTCTCATACGCCTGCTTATGCATATTGAAGTATAATTCAGCGTGAATTTTTCCTGCCGAGGTCTGAGCGCCAAACTCTTAAAATATTGTATCAATAAAATTCTTCTAATTGCCTTTTCTTTCTGTGTGAGTTTTTCAGATTGAAATCCTCTTATGCAACTTCCTGGTTTTTAAGTCATATTTTTTTGTTTTTTTAATTGAGATTAATGTTTTTATTACCTGTTACTGTGTCTGTAAAATCACCAGAACCAGAACTTCCTCCCTGACCCGTCTGCTGTTGTTCTCTAAAGTTCTCCAGAGAACCAGAAGCAGAACAGCTGCAGTTAGACTCAGGTTTGTGTTTTCATGGCTGCTAGACTTTACTGTTGGGTATCAGAGTAAAGGGGCTGAAGTAAAAAAAATTAAAATGTTGAAAACCATGAATCTTTTTCCTCCTCATATTTATTCTCTATTTTGAGTTGATTTTAAAATAATGCCGTATCCTGTAAACCTTCCTTAAACTGAAAGCACGTTGTTTCTTAGGTGATGGTTAAATGTTCTCAGGAGGCGTTCTTGTTTTTATGCCTTTGAAGCGTTCATTGGGCCTTTTACCTGAGCAGGTAAAGACTTTATTCCTTGGTAAGCCCTGCTGTCCAAAGCTTGTTACTGTTTTCCCAGGCAGCCTCCTGCAGCCCTGACCCTAACAGCCAATTGATTTATTCACGATTGTTAGGAGGCCTTAGTGCTGCGTCTCAATTGGCTCCATATGAGGAGGGAGCAAAAGGTCATCTATACCAATCATTTTCAGTGGCTCATTATTCCCGAGCCCAACAACTCAAAGACCCAATTTCCTACCGCACTGTTCATAAAAGTGACAGATGGCCCAAAGCTGGGAAAGCTTTCCTGTGCGCGTCGAACACAACATACAATCCTCTTTAGTCTGCTGAAGATTGGGCCCGTTCTCACTCCCACTCCTGCTCTCACCAACTTCCTTCACCTTCTCTAAGCGCCTCATTTTTTCCAAAGTGAATAATGTGCAGGAGGAGAGCAGAGTTTAACAGCTTTGGTCCCTTTCCCCCCCGTTCAGCCTTCCTCCTCTCCATGCGGCCCACAGTGCAGCTCCAGCAGCCTGATACTTGGAAGGGACTTTCCCACCTTTAGCACAGCAACACCTGATGTCACATGGAGAGACAGGGACCAGGACAAGGTCTCCTTTCATGCACCGTCCCCTCCCTGGTGTTCTGGGTCATCTATAGTCATGAGGAAGCCGGCACCCCCCGCCGGCAGCCTAGGAGGGTCCTTCCTCGGCGGGGAGGTGCCTGTGTGATGAATGTGCAGCTTGGAACAACAGCTGAGAAGAAGACTTGGCTCGGCCTTCCTGCTCCCCCTTCTCTGACACAAGTGTGCTTTCCTCATGTCTTGGCTGTTTTTCATCAATGACCTCTTTTCTAGTTTTCCTGCAGCGCCAAAATAACCACACTCCTCTGACAGTTTTTGAGAAGCAAGATCATTTTTTGTGACGTTTGTTTCCACTTTTAACTTTCTTTTTGGCGGAGATGCCTCGAGTCACAGCATGGTACCCAGTGGTGTCAGGTTAAGAGTGGACTGAACCATGTTCTCCTTCCTTTTCGGACCTTTTTGGCCGACATGCGTGGATTTGAATCAACTTCATGTCTGCAGTAAACTGTGCATTTAGCCTATATGCATTTAGCCTATATGCATTTAGCCTATATGCATTAGGCTATGTGTATTTAGCCTATATGCATTTAGCCTATATGCATTTAGCCTATATGCATTTAGCCTATATGCATTTAGCCTATATGCATTTAGCCTATATGCATTTAGCCTATATGCATTAGCCTATATGCATTATGTGTAGGAGGTAAAAAGCTTTTCAGGTTAATCATCAGCGTCCTTTGCGAGCGCTTGAAGCCCATTTCTCCTCATCCATTCATTCTTTGTGATGCCACTTCAACCACTGATTCATGTCAGGAAAGCAGGGGGCTAACCCCCCCCATCTCCTCCAACCATCGCTCATCCTGGGTTTGTGCCTCCCTCTAATCTCTCCCTTGTGTCTCTGAAATGTCAGCGCTCAGCGGCAGACATGTACTTGCTCGCTATGGATTTCCCTTGGAATGCTCCATTTTCGGTTCAGCCTGTGTTTGTACCCTGCTTTGATTGGAGGTGATTATGGAGTATTTGTTTTCCGACTGGGTGTGGGAACCCAACCTGTCGGTACACTACCACAGTCGGGCCGGCTGCTTCTTCCTACGAAGCCGTGACTCATGCAAGTTGACGCACACGCTAACAATTAGATTAGAAGGGATTGGATCATATCTGTAATTAACAATTCTGTAATTCTGGTCTAAACCAAAAACCAACTCAGCTAATGAAAAAGTCCTACAATTTGAGTTATTGTTAATGTTCTTATTTATGTGAAAAATATTTAATACTTGAGAAAATAGACGACCCGAGCTTTTGGAGGTCTGAGTATTTGAGCTTTTGCCTTAAAATGCATCCACAGTGAAACCTATCAGGAACTTAAAGGGCCGTGACATCATCAGCAAAGTTTAAGGCTCAGTGATGTTAGTGTGTATACATTTCAGAAATGTTCAGAAGTAATAAAATATTTTAGTGATCCTACCCGCCTTGACTCAGTTTATTCTGATTCCAGAGAGTGGATGTCTGGTTGCAGCCTCACATGTTTGCATCTACGCTGCAGCGTGTGGACACAGGAGGGAGTCATGGCATGCATGCTTTTTCCTGTTTGAAAGAAAAGAACCCGTTTAAAGTCGCAGAGGTTAAGCCCCAACTATCAGGCTTACGGTGAATGGTGGAGGTCTGGGATCTGGTTAGAGGAGGAGGTCAAAAAAAAAACCAAGCGAGTGAATGATGGAGGGAGGGGGGAAAGGGAGGCCCCTTCAAGACAATTCCCTCGACGTTGGGTCATTCACAGACACAGGAAATGCTTGACCTCACACCCTGAGAAATGTCCACAGCAGCCCACTTGTGTTAAAGGTGTAATTGGGCATAATTAGAAGCTGGCAACGGGAGAAGTTTAGATGGACTCCTGGCAGCCTGAGACACGCTGGAGCCAGATTTGCTCCAGATCACCAACCCGACAGCAGCTAGCCTCCCTCTGAAATATCTGGGCTGCGTAGAGTCAGGTCACCTGCACACGCTGCAGCGCGCCACATAAATTGTCTTAGATGCAAACAGGGGAAACGTGATTGTGATATAGAAGCGTAAAGCTCTGAGGTCTGGCCTTTCACCTTGACGTGGGCTTCAATCCCTTCTTTGTCCTGGACTGCAGTTCACAGGAGCAACAGCCACAGGTGGTGGGGCGGCTCTTCATAGATATTCTACGCACATAAAGCTCAATGGGCCCACTTCTTCTTATTCATGGCTTTATCTCGTCCTGCTCATTGTCTCTTGTATGTGACTCTGTGCTACATGTATGTAAAACATGGAAGTCTCACATGAAGCGGCCAGCTGCTTTCTCTCAGAGCCGCGGCAGGAATGTGCTTTCATTTAGCTGCTTCATTCATAAGAAATAAACCATGGACCCGCACGCTGCGCCGCAGTGAGAGTAAGGGCTGTCAGCCATTGATGTGGTGGGGGTGGGGAGGACTTCTGCAGGGTAGGTGGGTGGGCCGCAGCTTGGGAATGGAGCACAATGTATGGAGCATGTCAGAGATCTCTGAGGCAAGTTCCAACTGATTGCTGGCCTTTTGGTGACGTTTGCTGACTTCCAGTCTGAGTTAGGAAACTACAGTAAGGATGGGAGAGAAAGTCAGGGAAAAATAGAAGAATGCGGGGTTTTTATAAAGTAACTTTTTTTTATAAATATACTCATAAGACACAAATTAAAAGAATAGTACATACTGGGTTTTAATTACAACTTATCGGCTTTTACCGTGACCAATCAGGTGTGTGGCGTCAGGGGAGTCACCTGATGAAGACCACCCAGCCATTCAGCAGCGAGCGGACGCGTTCCGCTTCAACACGGCTCGGTACGACGCTAAAATACCGCTGGTGTCACTGGTTTCCTTTCCGGAAAGAGGAAAAACTTTGACAAGCTTGGAAATGTGAATTCCAGCATGAAATAAACTCGTTTTGTCAAAGATCCCACCAGGGTTAGCTGGTCAGCCGCAGGAGACAAACATTAAAAGATTTACACAAAGTGATCCAGTTCTTTACCGATCCGATACCATACCTGGGCTAAGTGTATCGGCCGATACCCGGTACTGATCCGATACCCGGTACCGATCCGATGCTACTGTTGAATGAATAAACCGTGTGCCGTGCTGTGTGATGTTAAAAAGTTTCTGCATGAGGCGCTCATTTAAGTTTGCAGACTTGTTGGCGTATGGAGTTTGAAATGTTTCCAGATGGCAGAAACTGCTCCATGTCTCTCTGTTAGCTCATCGCTAGCTGCTGGGCTTACTCTGCGTAAGCGCTGCTGCAAACATAGAATAGATCGCCGTAACTGTGTTGCTGTGAGTGATTTTACTAGAAAACAAATGACTGGATCAGCATCAATCATCCGAAATCCAAATCCAGCTAATTAGTCGGTATCGGATCGGCGCATCTCTAGACTAGAGACCATGGAGCGTTGATATCCAACCTGAACCCAGCTTCACCGCCGTATGACGGTCCTCAAAGTCAGAATCCAAAGCTGAAGAGTATTTGCTTCATGCCAGAGATGCAGCAGTCGGTTCTGGTCCGGACCGGCTGAACATCGGTTCTGGTCCAGACCGGCTGAACATCGGTTCTGGTCCAGACCGGCTGAACATCCTCCACATCCTCCAGCAGCGCTTCCTGATCAGAGAAGGCTTCTTCTTCCATGGATGAAGAACTGGACAGCAGCGGTCTTGGTTCTCCAGCGTTGTGTTGAAGTGGGCGTGGCTCCCTAGATGTCAGGAGGCTCCGCCCACCAAAACACGCCGACCTCAGCAGTTATTGACTAAGATGCTAAAAGAAGTCTGAGGCCAGAGGAATCGGTGCCTGGAACGTTTCACTAAATGATGTTCCTGCTCTGCCAACATCTGCAGCTTCATTTCACTTCATCTTTTAGATTTTTTCTTTCTAGGATGATTTCCCATAAAGGAACCAAACAGGTTTTGTAAACGACAAAAATCGAGGAAGATGAGAAAAAGGTTTATTACAACATACGTCTCACTTTGTAATTCAGCAATATTTGTCATTTCTCTATGAATCACTATTAGGCATTCTAAAAATATTAAAGACTAAACATTTCTCAGTTTAAAATGTTTTACCATAACAAATATTAGAATGTGCAAACCAGAGTTTTTCTTCTCAATACCGGGAGGATCGGATTTCTTTAAAATCTACTGAATAAATTCACTTAACACGTGATCATTTACTAGTTAAACTATTTAAGTTAAACTAACCTTAAATATAACGACGCTCAGCTCAGTCACCTGTGCTCTCCTAGAATATTTTAAAATGTATATAAACATATAGCATCTATACGCTGAGATGAGGCTCATTAGTCGGATTAAAAATGAACATTTAGAAATGTTTTAGCAGGCATTAGACATTAATTTTATATTAAAGCCACAGTTATGTAATAAAAATCTGTTTTTATAGGCCTGATGTGTTATTTTGAAGTCATATTTTCATATGTATATATATATAGCCCAGACTGGCTCCGTAAATAATTACACGGCTTTATTCTCTTTACGTTCTCATCATGGCTCACTGCATTTTGATTGAAATGGGTTTGTTCTCATTCGTTAATCAGCTTCTTTTGAAATGTTCAAAGAATTTGACGCTGATGTAAAAATAACCACTATATAAAATTCATTCATAGCAAACTATTTGTGTAATTTATTAAAAAACTTTCATAAGTTGAAGTTAAGTTTAAAAAAACTTAAACACAAATTTTCTGAGGAAAGTTTAAATGCGTTTATTTGTATAGAATAGCAGTAAATGGTAACGCTTTACTTGAAGGTGTGCATAAAACTGACGTTACACATTAATGAACATGGAGTCTTTATGAATGTTTATGACTGTTGTCATTAAGTGTCATTCAGTAAATTATGACACTTTTAATGCAAAGCTGACATCGTTTAAAATGTCTTTGTTATGACAGCTCGACATTAACAGACAAAAATTTCATGCGTCTCTATAATTACCGTTTAATGACTTCTTTGCAACTAGTCCTGTTTGTTCCCCTTTACTAGATGTAAGGGAAAATATTAATGACATAATTATGACAAAGTTTAGACCAATCACAAATGATTATTAAGAGTGATGTTAAGACATCCATCTAAATAACTTTTTAGAGGGTGATGATTACAGCTGTTATGACATATTTATGATGGGTTCTGATTCCTTAGTTAACATCAAGCAAACATTGACGTTACATATCTGATTATTTCTGCTTTTAACTCATTGTGGAAATCCAGTGAGAGAGACGGCTGCAGACCTGATTGGTCGATGCAGTGTGGACCGGTTCTGTTCTGTGGACCGGTTCTGTTCTGTGGACCGGTTCTGTTCTGTGGATGATCATCTGCAAACTTCAGCAGCTCACAGTCGGGTCCGCTGAGGTGCCGAGGAAGAGGAGGGGGGAGAGAACACAGCCCTGAGGGACCATCTTTAGTTCAACACCAACAAGGCTGAACCATTGGGTTAGATTTAGCTTCATTACACAGAAAACAGCCTTTCTGGTAACATCTGGTCATTTCTGAAGCCTTTTCAATAACTGCAGACAGTTTTTAATGAGTGCAAACCTTCAGCTTCCAGTCAGAAGCGCTCTGTTCTGGACTCATGATGAAGCTGGAGGCAGACAGAGAGCCAACGATGGTTCTGGTGGTTAATAAGATCTGCTGCTGCGTGGTCAATGACTTTTCTGTGAATTCATGGCCGTGCCCATGATGTTGCTGAGTCAGCGTGTATGAAGACGCGTATATCTACGCCTTTTTGTTAGGATGGCTCCATTTCTGTTTACAATGTTTTTCTGTTTCTTTGGGCTGAGCGTGTGGAAATGTGAAGGAGCTGCAGGGGGGGGGGACTGGACGGTGGGTCTGTGGGAGAGCAGCGAAGGGGTTAGCAGGAAAGTCAGAGCAGTCAGTGATCACTCAGGAGGTCTGCAACTCTGACCTCAGACCCCATAGCAGAGCGGATGCCACCATGGTGAAAATGTGAGAGGTGAGGTATGCGAGCCCCCTGAGCCCCGGCGGAAACCATTGCCCCCATGATGAATGGGATGTTAGCATTGACACAAATTGGCCCATAATAATGACACAAGACTGCTAAGCACACAGAAACTGTGACAGAGTGGGAATTACAGGCTGCAGGACAGAAAGGGGCAAGAAGAGATGGAGAGAAAGCTGGAGAGGAGATGAAAACGTCCTGCAGGAAAGCATTACCTTGCACTCACGCACGGCTGGGGGGAGATTTATGGCTGTGGGTGGCGTTGGTGTTTTCTCTCCTCTCTCCTGAGCGATGGGGCTGCAGGAAGACCTGGAGCTCTGAGACCGCACACATTCCTGCATGCACCTCTGGGCTAGCTGCCTCTCCTCTTCCTCCTCCTTCCTCTCCTGCCCTAATCCAGCATCCTCTCTGTTTACATCCGTTCCTGGCCCAACATACAGCTCATGTCCTCCTAAAAATAGACGTTGACTTCACAGGGTGAACCTGAGGAAAACTGTGGAATCCCTTTTTATAGCTTCAGCATGACACAGCCTGTCCATGCATGCTTTTCCTGTCCGTCCACCAGAACAAGGCATCCCTCTGTCTTTTAGGAAACACATGTACTAGATTAGGCCTGTGGGGAGGCAGGGGTCACACTCCTGTCAGTAATTGAAATGTGATTATGTATGAGCTAACATGATTAGAGGGGTAAGGGGCTGAAGGAAAGGTGAATGCCACCCTGTGATGTGCGGCTGCTTCCAGCGGAGACATTCCAGAGCTAATGGATCATGAATGAGTCTGCAGCCTTTGGAGCGGCGCTGGAGAAGCACCCGTTGGGTTTATGTTCATTCCTCTGCTTCTAACCAGCGCTGAGGCTAGAAACCTGCTTTAAACTGTGGAATCACATCATGACTCCCTTAGATTCCACCAAACAGACGGAACCGGACGGAACCGGACGGGCCCCGCGGTCCTGATCCGTCAAAGGAAGTAGAAACATTTGTAATTCCTGTTTTTGACCGGCAGGGCCCCATAAGCCCAAAAACCAACTCTGACGCCATCATCACCTAAAGATTTAGTGAACTTCATCATGTTTATTTCCTAAAGTTTGTGTTTTAATGTTTAAATGGACCTGCAGAACCCGTACAGACCCGTTAGGACCGAACCAGGCCTGATGTTCAAACTCAGTTCTGGAGAACATCCTTGACCCAGGCTGCGGTAGACCTTCATGCAGGTCCTCTCACCTGAAGGTTCTGGTGTCTTCGTTGTTTCCTAAGCTGTCTGGAAAAGTCCAGAAAAGGTCCGGAGAGGAAAAATGCCGTGATTTGTTCTTCCTGTTCAGTTCATGGAGTTTATTTTCTCTTCCACTTTGGACTCCAGGCAGCTTTCAGGTTGAACTGGACCTGGTTCTTAAACTGGTTCTAAACAGAGTCGCTCTCTGCCAACAAAATGAAGGTACGTTCCTCTGGGACACGCCCCGCCTTCTTTGACTCCCAGAGTCTCTGGATCCTTTCAGCTGAGCATGAAAATGGAAAATTTGGAAATCTTTCTGCTGTTATTGAATCTATGAAGAAAATAAATGTCATCATTTCTAGACGAAAGGCTTTCAGAACTTCTGTTTTTCCCGTTTCATTGATCAGCTTAGGTTTTATTTTAACTCTTTAACCTTTAGCTAGCAGATCATTTAGTGAGTTTTCTTCCTGTATCAGTCGCTGGTTGGAGAGCCAACGGCTGAAACCCATTTTACTGTGTAACACTGAGAAGTTTCTATTCCAGACCAAGTAAACCTGAGAGAATAAATCTCTGATGGAGGAGCTCCAGTTAGAACCTCCTCAGTGTTCCTGAGAGGGACTGAAAGCATGAAAGCACTGGGTTCACCGTTAACGAGCCTCTAATGACGAAGGAACATTTTCCCTTCTGATGCACCCAGCCTGCCTTTAAGCTGACTGCTTCTCACCGTCAGCCGTTTGTCCTCAGAGAGTCTTTTATCCAGGACTCCATTTTATCCGTTCATATAAAGGAATCTGCAGCTTTCACTAAGTTTTCTACATCCAGCTGGCAAACTGGACCCTGGACTGGGGGATCCGTTTTATTATCATGTCTAAACATGAATCCTATTCCAAGGGAAACGGGGGCGTAGAAAGAGAGCGGGACAGGAAATAATCTGATCCTTTGTCGTTAGTCGGTTAGTTTAATAGAGAGATGCGTTTATTTTGTTGTTTGATGACCTGAAGTGCTTTCATAAGTTAAAAGAAACTGATCTGCTGGTTATAATGAACAGTTAACAACCTTCATAAGATCCCAGGTAGAGCTGCAGTCTGCAGGTCACTCGCCGGCTTACCTTCAGCCCAAACCAGCTCTCAGGTCCGACTGCTGGTTTGGGTTTTTGCTGCAGAGCCATTTTGGTTCTGTTTCCACAGCCAGAGAGCCGCCTTAGTTCCTGGACTACAGCATCTCCTTTGCTAAATGTCTGATCCTGCATCAGTTTTCCTCTTCATTGTTGTGTAGGGTCACTGAAATAGTTCCCATAGAGAAATCTCATTATTTATCCTTATAGATGTGTTTACGTCCACAAAGCTTCACAATCTGACTGAAATTTTCAGGTCCAAAAACAAAAATAATCAGGTTGCACCGTTTATATGGACACACAATCAATTAACACCATCATGATGAGTGTTTACATGCACCTGGCTTTATGCAGAATAGAACCACTGAGAAAACCACAGAAGAAGAAGTATTCCCGTCTTTGCTGAGCAGCAAAGCAGCATTGTTCGAGTTCTTTGTCATACGGGAGCCCAGACTGGACTGGTAGCCGGTTCTGGTTCTGTTTTAAAAGTTACTGAATAAATAAAAGTTTTGAGCTCTTTTAATGTTTCTAATAGGGTGTTTCCTGAAATACGTCACATGTGCGCTCAGGTCAGAATAACTTGAGCCTGACCGGCGTTCACATGCAGGCTGACCTGATTATTAATCAGCATAAACCAACAGTTTTGATCCGATCGGCGTGTTTACATGACGCGTTTTTATTCCGATGTTTCAGTGCCAGGACCGGTTTGGTTGGAGAAGAAAGGCCCAGACGGTAGCCCCCACCTCTGAACGATGCTCATAATAACAACAACGGCTGTGAGTCATATTACAAGTGAAAGCATCCTGACAAGCTGATAGAGCTGGTTTGGGTCTTGAGTAAAATTCCCCATTTTATCACCTTTCTAAGGATGTGGCGGGCTTCGGTGAGCCTGGAGGACTGGTGGCGCCGGGGTTAGTTAGGGTTAAACGTCTCTTATCTGCTCTGACTGAAGCGATCTGATGCATCATTTTGAAAACTCAGCTGGGAAAGAAGAACGTCATACTGAAACAATGATGCACATTTTCCTTTAAAAACTCATATCAGTATCCGTCTTTCTCACATTTTCGCCCGTTTTCTAGAATAATATTTTTGCCCGCTAGCGTTGCCATGGAGCTGTTATTTTGATGGCAGGTTCCTGTGTCTACAGTGTTTTTTGCACCACCTGCACAGGCACGCATGCCATGAGAGCATAAGTGCCTTCATACCCAGCGTGCCAACTCAAGCATACACAATGATATCTGTTCCAGGCCATTTGCTGACGGTGAGCGTGAAGGCTGACAGCTAATGGCATCATCTGAGTTTCTAATAAAGCTCACAGTAAACTGCAAAATCTCACCTGTAGAAAAAAGGAGTCAGGAATTTGAACCTAAATGAAGAACTTGTGTTTCTGTCATTAAGATGCTCCCAGATCAGCTCCTGGATAGGATTAAAAGAGCTTAATTGGTTTTAGGGAAAACATCCTTCTTCTTCTCCTTTTGTTTGTCTAGTTTTGCTTTTGGATGACGGTTTAGGTTGGCCCACACATAAACTGTTCTCAGGAAGCTGAGACCTGCCTAACCTGTACGTTATTGTGTTTGTTACTTAGAGGGATTCTCATTCATGAAGAGGGATTCCTGTGAAGCTGCTGTTGGGCCGACGTTCTGACGGCAGAAGTCACGGACCGAAGGCCGACACGGCTCACTGAAGCAGAGATGACCTGTCGGCTGCGTGCTGACACAGATAAAACTAGATCGGTATGACGGAGCAGCTCTCGCTCTGCAGGAGGAGAGCTGCACCTGACTGTGAGCGCACAGGTTACTGTGCTCTAAATGTGGCTCTAAGTGCACCTTTGCTCATATCCGGCACCTCAGACCCAGTACGTTGAGCGCGCTTCATGTGTGGCAGCTTTCTCTAATTGGCTATAAACAGTTGTCACACTTGCAGACGGCAGACAGAGAGAGCACATGTGCAGCAGCGGCAGGGCAGATAGGCTGATAAGAAGAAACACTTTGTCGTCTGCCACACAACAAACAGGTGCAACCAACAAACACAGGAACTGATCGTTGTGAATGAACCGGAAACAGCCTCCTCCAGCTGTTTGGTTCACTTCTACCAGGCTTCATCTGATGATCACAAGCCAGACTGCTTCAGCCGCACGAGTGCAACTCCTTTAACGACAGTCAGTGGAAGAGCCAGTTAATTACGCCGACTTTAAATGGCCCAAAACATCAGAAACAACTATCACTAAAAAACATATACAGCTATTTCTTTACCTTTTCTGGATTGGTGTCATCTCTACTTAATTATGGTGCAAAGACAGCTTGTAAAGCAGTTTACATTTCCCTGTAGAATGTGTCTAAATGAGCAGCGTTGTGTCCCCCGTTCAGACACGCTTATAGTTTTAGGGCCACAGCGGCGGAGGGCGGTGGCCTGGTGCCGGTCTCTGCCAGTCATTGGACGAGAGGCGGGCGGAGCCTCGACAGGGCGCCATGGACACACAGCGACACCTGAGGGAAGTTTAGCATCACCAAATAACCAAAGATGGAGGTCTTTGGCCAGTGGCAGGAAGCCAGAGAGAACTCACGGGGAGAAACTCTATGCAGAAAGACCCGCGCCGGGATTAGAACCCTAACCCACCTTGCTGCAAGGCAGCCATGCTACCAACAGCACCGTTTTGTAGTTTTGTTTCCTTTTGATTTGAGTAATAAAGAACATTTTGTGCATTTTAACTTGGCTATTTTCCCATTAGCATGAAATAGATTCAGGTTTATGGGAGAATGAACTCAGGGGATTTGAGTAATTTTTTATAGCACTTGTTGAGAGTTGTGTGTGAAAGTGATCATGCATTAGAAGGTGATTGAGCCCGTCTGCAAGGTTGGGAAGATGCTGCTGCAGAACTGTGATCATACCAGGCCGTTTCATGTAAAAGATTAATAAAGTTTGTCTGCAACTAACGGGTCTATGGAAAATCTGAAGCATGCATAAAACATTCACTTTGCTAAACATAATTTCACATTTCTATGGTAATGTAGACTTTAACATTTCAATAGAAATTCGCCTGAGTACATCTCAGGATGTCATCAGTTGTTTCTGCAGACATTTAATTCAGTTCAGTTTATTTATATAGCGCCAATTCACGGCACATCATCTCAGGGCTCTTTACAAACTCCATTCAATCAAATCCTGCAGACAGATTCAATTAAATGTTATTTATACAGCGCTGGTTCAAAGTTTTCTCTAAGGAAACCCAGCAGGTGTCATCTTGTCATTGACCTGCAGCATCCACTGCTCCTGGATGCAGCAATCCCTCATACTGAGCATGCATGCAGCGACAGTGGAGAGGAAAACTCCCCTTTAACAGGAAGAAACCTGCAGCAGAACCAGAACCAGTGTGAACGGTCATCTGCCACGACTGATTGGGAGGCAGACCTGGATGTGTATATGTTAGCTAAAAACACCTTTCAACTTGTACATTATAAATATTAACCACAAATTTAAGCAATCAAAAACACAATATCATTTACTAACATTTATAATATGAATGCTGTGAGAAAAGGTTGTAATGATCTGAGTTTAGCAGTTCTAGTTCCACTAGTTCAGGTCAAACGGTTGGAAATTTCCAGAGGTCCTTTAAATAAAGCTGTAAAAGAAACAAGAAAAAGAATTCTAAATTTCTTAACATTCTGATATTAAGACATCTGGGAGGCATAGTTTACATTTGGTAAATGGTTGCTGATAGATTCTGAGGAACTTTCAAGGTTCTGTTCATTGATAGAATTTGTCAGAATTATTTAGATGAAGATAGTTAAACATCTTCCAGACCGGTCACAGAACAGAAGATATGGATCATCTTAATATTTATTCAACAGTGGAGGTGATCCTTGTCTTTGATTTTATATTTTGCTTTAATATAATTTCCTTGATTTATTTGAATAGTGATAAAAACAAAAAGAACCAATTAGTTAAAAAAAAGCCGCTGTCTTGTGACTGTTTCTTAAATAAAAGTAAAACATTTATGTTTTTCCTAATATATGATCAGTCACATAATACGTCCATCAACCCATGTATTATTCTAGGATTTCTGTTTAAATAATTTTATTTGATTTGTCTTTGGACTGTTTCAGTTTTCCTCTGTGTTGATGCAGCTCAGCAGTGTTTGAGCCCGTTTTCACTAATATTTATTCTAGTTTAATAAAATTCAGGGTAGAACACTTACAGTCAAGGACTGGCTGCCAGTCCTGCGGTAAAGTTTTGTGGACTCTTTGTAAATCTAATTTATGAGCGGTTGACGTGAGAAGATTGTTCGATACTTTATCAGCTGATAGAGTCATAACTAGGATAAGACACAACAAGCTGTCCTTTACCTGGACCACAGAGATTAAGTCATTGCATCATAATGAAATATTAGAATGTAAACTTGTAAATCAAATACATAAAATCCAAAGAACAACCTGAGTCGCTCACAGGAAGGCAGGATCGCTGGAAGGACCACAGGTGAATCAGCAATCAGGGCAGCAACAGGTGCAGTCCATGAATGGATGATGGCTAAAGCAGCGCATGGAGCAGAGAATGACGTCAGCAGAGACACAGAGTCACAGCAGAAACTGTGAGCGTTACATTACCGCCATGTTGGTAGGAAGAACCGCTTTAAAAACACCAACAGTTGACTGCAAAGCATGTGATAGTCCTGGGTTCTAGCTCTGAGTTTATATATTCACACATAATGAGCATTTTATACCTAATAGATTCATCATTTATTGAAACAGCAACACTATCAGACACTAGAATTGTTTTGGTTTCTCCCCTTAAACTCCTGTATGATATATCAGTAATATTTACCAGCCACATTAGCTTAACTAATGCAGCCTATATCTGCAAGCTAGGTGGGACAATACCTGTATGTTATTGTAATAACCTTGTTATTCACATGAAGAGTTTGTTGGCTAGCATTTCTCAGCGATGGCTAGCGTTGTTTAGTGTTGGCTAACGTTGGTTAACGCTGCCTAGCGTTGCTTATTTTTGGTCTGTAAACGTATCAACCTATGTTGTCTGATGCGTTTTGATTTTAGATTATTTATTATTTATTATAATCTATTATTATTTATGCATTAGTATATGGGTGCAAATATTTTTCTGATCTTTAAAAACAACTCCCTTTGTCAAAAAACCTGCTGTTGATTTGTTGCAATCAACTGTAAAAGTTTACCAAAATGAGACTGTATAGATTTTAGTGTTCAGACAGAAAAGGAGAATCTGCCCAAGTTACAGTCTAAAGATCAGACGTCAAAGAAAACTTAAATCAACAAAGCCCCATAGATCAACTCTGTTTTATGTTCTCACTATCAGGGCAACAAACAGACACTTTTAGAAAGGTTGTTGAGCGTCTAAATCCACCTTTGAAGGCTCTGTTATCATCTCTTCCTCCCTTTTGGGTCTTTTTTTAAAGCCGGTTTCCATTAATGAAGAAATTATTTTATTTTAATATTGTATTTTTTCTAATTTTTTGTCCAATATAACTGAAATATTAACCTAAAGCTACTGATGGAAATATCAATCTGAAATGTGTTGCCTTAAAGTCCACCCAAATGCTCTATATCACCATATTCATCCATTTGTTCAGTAATTCATAGTTTCAACAGTTTGTGCAGACTGGAGAGAACCATCCTTGGAGTTGGCCTCCTTCCTGCTGTCATTTATCTTTGTGTTCACTCATCCTCACCCCCCACCAAAGCACCCTTTGCCTCGTAGTAATGTCTCAGCTGTTCCTGCAGGCAGGGCTCTGACTGAGTGCCTGCTTCTGTTAGGATGTTCATTGGGCTGGTATGCGGCAGAATCTTTGGATCAAGGTAATTTCACCATGTTCAAGTTTTCCCAGGCGGTTAAGCTTCCTTTACCTTTGTGCCAGTCGGAGAGCGTGAGATAGGGAGCGACACATGTAGCCGTTAAACACACCACACCGGCTATCAGCGGCTGACGCCCCAGCAGAGCCGGGGCAAACACAATATGAAAGACTGCCTAAAATTACAATCTAACGCCTCCATTCCCAAAAGGATCAAATTATTGCAGCCGTAAGAGGCAAGAGAAGCCGCGGAGGATGATGGCGCATTATTGCCTGGTGCTGTAACCAAGAAGCTTTGCTTCTGCCAGAGAACCACGGTGGAGGGCTC
>NC_046362.1:39277485-39317910 GCF_011125445.2 Fundulus heteroclitus
TGAGAGCCGAGGAAGAAACGGGGGAGACCAGAGATGGAGCTTTAAGCTACACCCCCCCCCCCCCCCCCCGCATACATCCACACTTATCTGGGGGGGGTGGCAGCACACCCAGCTGCTCCCATGGGGGGTGGTCAGGTCGGGTTTCTAGTCACAGCGACCACTAAAAGCGCTTTGGTGCAGAGCCACACATTCATGCACCGATTCACAGATCAGGAAGCAACCTGGGGTTAAGTGCCTTGCCCAGGGGCACATCATCATACGGCAGGAGGCAGCTGGAATCATAAAATGCTCCTGCAGCTTTCCTTAACCTCCTCCTGCATCCTCCTCGCCTTAACCTGGGTGAGGAGTGGAGGCCCAGTGGTTAGAGAGCAAGGCATGCGTCCTGGAGAGGCTGCAAGGTTCCCGGTTCAACTCCCACTGACTGGGTCCCAGAACGCTCCCTGTGCGCCACCCAGTGGCAACCACGCTCCCTGAGGCACGGGCTAGAATGGATGTAGCAATGACAATAAAGACTATAATTACTATAATAATTACTTATAATCATTATATAATTATGTTAAAGACCCCCCATTGGCTGAAAGCTTGACGTGGAAATAAAAATCCACCTGAGGAGCAGAAGGACAACAAGACAACGGCCTGATGGCCTCACACTTTGTTCCTGTGGAACCTGGGATGGCGTCCATCAGTGGTTTTATTCTGCTTTGCAGAGATATTGGGACTTATTCCTGCTTTTCTAAAACGTAGCTATGCAGCTGATGCATGTCAGGTGAGTCTATTTCCCTCTGGTAATGAAATGCACTCGATGGAACCACGTTCTCATCATATGTGAGCTCATAGCTACAGGTTGGGAAGATGCATTTCTAAAACGCTTGCAGGCCACGCTGCAGGTCAGAGCCAGCCTGAGAAAACAGCGACTGCTTGGATCCGCCTGCTGCACCAGCGGCAGGAATACGTCTAGGATGCAGCGTCAGTTACGAGAACAAACCACTTTTAGCACTTCTGACATGTGCATCTCTGTGTGCTGTACAACCTTTGTTAATATGACGCTTTGCTGTTTGGAGGCACAACATGGAGGGACATCCATGCAACCGTCATCTATAGCCGCCATCTATAGCAGGGCCTCGGCGCCTGCCTGCACAGCTCATTGGGGTAACTGGACCCCGGCTGTGGGGTCGTCTGCTCCTCCTGGGTCCTACCTGTGGCACAGAGCGCGATGAAGGTCTGGACGTGCTTCCGTATAAGTGCCAGCTTATCCTCGGGCAGCGGCAGCCTCCTCACAATGTGCTCAATGAAGTCGTTTGGTGTTACTGCTGCCAAGTTCCACTTCAACTTCCCCAAAACCACCAGTTCCCATTCCTGCAGCGGGAGAGCAGAGAGAGCAGAGAGCATTTGCAACGATTCAAAGAACATAAAAACGCCTGTAGATGCTGTGGATGACAGACTGCAGCCCTTCAGAGTCTGAGCCGGCGAACATGTTCAGGGTAAAGGTGGTTGTCTTTAAGCCAGCCTCTGATTGGCCAGCCGTGCCGCCGTCCAGGTGACCTCAGCACTGTCTCCACCTCGCCTCTCTGTCTGGCATCCCGGGACTTTCCTAAAGAGGCCCGTCAGAGGTTCCACTGTGTGAGCAGAGGGACGGATGGCAGCGCCGCATTTCTCTGGGACTAAAAGTTTTCCTGCACCTCTGACTGTAGAACGGTTTGAACTGATTTGGTCTGACCGCCAGCAGATCAGCGCAGAATGCCCAGCAGGCAGGATTAGTCCAGAGCGTGGCTGCGTGAGCTTCACGGTTGTTCCGACATGTTGTTCCTTTCACTTCCTAACGGAGGTGACTAATGGGAGGGATGGTGAGTAATCTGGGGGGGGGGGGGGGGGGGGATCTGGGTTGGTCCCTGCAGCACCACAGCCTCGTGGCTTTAGATGCTCCTGAAACTGCATGGAGGATTCAGCAGCTGCTGCTGGACCTGCAGTCAGGAGGCAGCTTTTAGATTTTCCTTCAGGAACATTTAAACTGAGGAAATATTGTGTTGCACTGATAAATCTGGGTTGTTGCATGTTTGCTGCCTCCTGGTCACAAACACCTCTCCTCCCAACGCAGCGGCTCATGAAGCTACAGGGAAAGCCTCTGAGTGGCCTTGCAACACATATGCGATGCTGACAGAGTGGCAGGCAGTCACCCACTTCCTTCTGCTTCTGCCTTCCTCTAGTCACACCTTCTCTGCAAGATTCTGGTTCCTTTAAAAGAAATGGTTACTAAAGATGAGCACCAAAAAGGATCACATGCCCCGAGCAGCTGATCTCTTGCTTCCTGTATGTGCATGTCAGCCAAACTGCTGCCTTATACAGAAACACAGAGCGGAGGCCTCGGCGCAGCAGTTCAAGGACTGACTGGCTCAGTTTAAACATAAAACAAGGGCAGAATTCTCTGCTGGGTTGGACCAGACTGCAGCTCCCTTTTAGCGCACGTTTAACACACCCAGAAACAAAAAAGAGATTAAACCGTTTCAGAATATTATCAGAAACCAACAAAACCAGAAGCAGCTCCTCAGGAAACGGAGCAGACTGCAGCGATTGGCTGAGAGGGCAGTCAGGCAACGCAGCAGGCCCACAACTATCAGCCTCGTCTTTCACAACATGGGTGGGATTGGCTGTCGTCTCCCCAGGAATGTCTCTGTAGCACCACAGAGCAGTGTGGAAACTCTTCTCACAGACGAACTGGCCTAATTAATTAGTGTGCCGGCCCAGCTGATGGCACATATTAACAGGCCAAATCAAGCAGGACCCACAACTTACATTAAATCCTGTTCTCCCCAGCATCCCTGACCAGAACCTAGCAGCGTGTCCTGCAGCTGTGTGACGCTGACATAAGGTGATAAATGCATCTGTGACTGTGAGGGCTAAGCTGTAAAAGGCATCTGAATGTGTGCGTCCCTCTCCGGCTGACAGGAACACAGTCACAACTTTGGCTGCAGTTCCAGTGACCTCGTTGATCTGTGCGAATTTCTGCCACCAGGTGGCGGTAGAGACCGCGCCTGGTGCGGCTGGGCAGTTGCAGCAGGCGGCCTGTAGGGTTCTGCGCAGCAGGAACAAGCCGGAGGAGCTGCGCGCTGTGGCTCCGCGTTTCATGCGCCTCAGAGCAGGAGGCACACGGCGGCGCAGGAACCACCATGCCGCTCATTAATATCTCTATACAATATTTATCTAAATTAATACACCAAAAAATATACGAAAAATATGCAGAAAAAATCTTACGCCTTTTTGTCTTAATGCAGCTGATTTTTACACAAGGAAATGGAAATTAGAGAGAAGAGTTGAAGCGACTGTTGCTTACCAGCAGCTCCTGTGGTCTAATGGAGTTATCTGTGTAGATGCAAAGCTTCTCTGCCGTTAATGGACGAGTCTCCTTCAATTTGGAGGCAAGAAACATGCAGACTGCTCCCAGCAGCTGCAGGTTGCACTTTTTGATCGGTACCACTGCTAAAAATCTGTCCAAGTAGTTCATGGCCAGAGGAAAAACTTCTTCCTCGCACTTCTGCTCCTCGCAGACCTGAATGAAGAGACAGCAGAGGACGATGGCAGTTTTAATCCATCACACAGCCTGGATGCATAGAAAACTTTTATGCTAAAACGAAATAAAAGAGTAATCACACAAAGAGCGCATATAATTTCAGTGACACCCATAGTTGGGGCCCGGCCAAGAATTTGGCCCAGCCCAAACTGATTGCGACATCAAACATTAATTCCAAATCAATTTCCTTACATAAAACCAAAAAATGTCGGATCCATACAGTCAATGGAGCTGAATTCCTGCAATTCATTCACCAAGAAATGAATTCAAGTCGCAAAGAGCCGAGCCAAAAAAACCCTCCCCGACAGCGCAGCACACGGAAACGGGCTTTTTCCTCAGTCGTCATATTTTCATAAAATATTTAAAAATATAAATAAATTATCTAGACTCTTTTTCTTCGCGTGATAATCCTCAGGGGGGACTTCCACATCATAGCCGACCATTCCCATCCACATCCAGCCGCGATAAATTTGATTAAAACGTCAAAATCAGAAGCGAGTCGCGACTCGTCGGTCCGAAGTGCGTCACCCCGGAGCCGATATAATTATTTCAAAAATTAATTAAAAATCTCCAGTAGGTCGCATCGTGGCGATATTGGTATTAAAATAAAGCTCAGGGGGTCTGCTTGCTTCCCATGCAGGTGTCGATCGCAGATCTTCAAGCAATCGCCAGAAATGGAACGTAATTCCTGAGAAAGCGCCGGGCAGCAGCAGGCCCTCGCCCTTCCGACATTTTAAACAGATCCCCTGGATGTTGGCATCGCTTTGGGGGCTCATGTCTGCATTTAGCGCACACCTGAGCGTCTCCCCCGACGTTACCGAACCTGCTCACAACCTGTTATAGCGGGACTGGGTCTGTAAATGAGCTTAATAAGCAACAAGCGCTCCTGTGAAAAGCAACATGGCGATAAGAGCACAAGGCAGCGCTGCATGGAGGAGTGCATACGTGTGCATGGAAACATTCATGTCATCTGAAATAACAGCAGATTTGAGCAATCCTCCGAACTGCGGTGCAGACAGCGGCAGGAGGAACTTCTGGGCTCTCCCTGGTACCAGAACCAGAACCAGAGAGCCAGGCAGAGGATCGGACTTTAAAATGAAAAATGTGCCTGCATCGACATATTAGGTCAACAGCAGGCTCCGTCTGTCGGAAAACCATCTATGCGTCAAATATGCAGCCGACAAACGACAAACACGGTCCAGAAGGTCTGAAGCGACAACGAGAGGCTTTACAGCCGAGCACGGAAATAAGAGTTGTGAGCGTCGGTACCTCCAACATCCAAGTAGCGACCATCCTCCTCATAAAAGGCTGAATGTCTTTCTGGACGCCTTTGAAATAAGAATACTGGGGCAGAAACCTCTCCTCGATAGTCAGCAACCTCTGCAGAACTCTGTCGTCGCGCAGGAGGTTCGGATCGGGACGAGCTCGTATGTTGGTGTCCATTTCGAGGCAGAGCAGCTCCATGGTGTTGGAGGCGGAAGGGGGATCTTTCAACTTCACTTATTGAAATAAAAGCGTAGAAAACGTCCTCCCGACGCGTAAAAGCTGCGCTGCGCCGCGAAAAGGCAGACAAGTAGCAGGGAGAGAGTTTTAGAGGCATAAAAGTGAGACTGCAGGGGCTCCGAGAGTCGTCCTGCCTCTCCTTGGTAACAACTTTTTTCTCCCCCTCTCTCTCCACAGTGCGCCTCTATATCATCCGCTGAGCGCATTTGAAGCCTGCCCTGCGTGCGCAACTGACGCAATTTTCCTCATCGGGTGCGTGAGGCAGATGCATCACTGTTGCTCTGTCCCTTTCTCTTTCTGTCCTGCAGCAGAGACACAGGCGGCTCAGATCAACGCAGACACCTACAGCTCAGCTTTACAGCTTTTTGTAAATGAATGTCCTGTTATCAAGGTGTAAGAGTCATTTTAGCGACACCAACCAGACATGAAGGGCCCTGAAAGCTTAGAGTCTATTGGAGTTTTAAACCATTTAAGATTACAGAAACACCGAATGAGGTCATCAGCAGCGCTACTTTGCTCCATTACTAGTGAACTTGAGTTTGCATGTGAACGACAAGCAGCTGCTGGCTGCTTTCTGTCCGCCGGCCTCAGCCAACATCAGCACAACCTGTTGCATGTGGAAACTTTCTGCGTGGAGAAGTAGCTTAATGCGTGTTACATGTTGAGATGCATGCAAGAGCGCCCTGAGAGGACACCACCACCCTCCACCCACACACACACACACACACACACACACACACACACACACACACACACACACACACACACACACACACACACACACACACACACACACACACACACACACACACACACACAGTCTTACGTGTTACTTTTTTATAGAAGCCACGAACAGCTTCTGGTATATGAGATAGCTTTCTAGGAAATTTAAGCAGCGTTGATTTTTTTTCTTTCTCTTTTCTGCATTATCTTCTCCTGCAGATAACAGAAAGATGAGACTCGTTTGCTTCGCCTCACTGACACATATTAAGCGGTTCCTGCTCTAAATGGCCATTATTTTTGGACTTCGGGTGTCATTTACATGGAAAACAAGCAGGTGGAAACCAGGCCGAGGGCAGATAATTAAAAAAATAACTGCCAACATGATTTAGCAGCACATACAGTCACAAAGGGAATCTGCATGTGTAAATATGTTAATCCCCGTCCCATTCTTAGTCGACTTCAAAGCCCGAGGCTTGAATGAAACGAGCCATGAGCGCATGAGGGGAAGACCGAGGGCTGCTAAGTCCCCGCAGCCATAGAGCTGTTCATTTGCACCCAGGCTCGGTGGCTGAGCGGGGATGCATGAGAGAGAAGTGGGGAAATGTCTCTTTAAAGTTTTTTCTTCCCAGTCGAAGTTTTTTCTCCTCCCTGCGAGTCTAGCCAATAGCGCTGAGCCGACGCGGTGCGATTGTTACTGGGCAGACTTTATCTTTACCTCCTCTCTCTCCTCCCTCTCCCTGTGGTGGTCATTTGTCAGTGGGTGTCCATCAGGGATGCCTGCTGCACCCCCCACCCCAAGCCCACCTGACCCCCGCCCCAACTGACTGAGGGAAGGAGCCTTAAAACTGACAGTCTGCACTTTTAAACTCGAGTCTGAGACGGAACCAAATGTTTTATGCCACACACTTAAAAAAAAAAAAAAAAAAAAAACGAGTTAATTGTTCAAATTGGGATTTAGCTGCTCGTCCAAACTGCTGAACTAACCAGACTTTGAAATTTAAAACTTTACACAATAACCAGTCAAGGATCAAAATCTATTAAAATAAATAAAAAATAATTTCTGAGGGAAAAATATTCTACAGACTTTAAGAGACAACGGCTTTAGGTGGAAACTAAAGGTTTTAGTCCAGCAGAAGCAGATGGGACTCTAACAAAGCTCCAAGATGCGCAATGACGCACATTTAACGCGTCATCCCCAAATATTCCTCACCAGGTGATGTCGGCAACAGTTGCTTTTATTTTCTTTGCTACGAGCAAAGCAACATAATTGCTCAATTTTCATTCACAAAACAGACTAAAATCCTGTTTACCACAGCAGGTGAACAAAGGACCAATTTATTAAAAACTGGACATTTTTCCACAGGATGCTCGTTGAAATAATAAATATTTTCTTATTGAACTGGTCAGTCTGGAGCTGATTCTCCACCTGAGCATCTCTAAGCTGCACATCCTCACATCCAACCCGGGGTCCCTTGATTCTGTCAGCCAGAAGAGCCGCAGCAGCGCCTCTTGTCCCCGGAAGTATTCAATTATCACATCCTGCCTGTCAGAAACCAGACCGAGTCAAGACATTAGTCAGCTCCAGGCAGACTGGGACGGAACCGCTCACCAGAAACACCAAGTTCGAAAGTTTGATTGAGAACTGCAGATTACGCTGTAAGAAACATATTTCGGTCTGAGTCACGTCTTTAATTTAAAAGAAAAATAAATTCCCGAAAAACAAACACTGACTCCTCCATGGCTCACCGCTTTAAACCCGACGCTGAGTTTCTTTTATTCTCAGAGGCTGAACGTTTCAGCACGTTTTGCGTAAAGTGATGTTTGAGTGAGAGGAGGTGAGTCCACCCTGGAGGAGGGACTGGTCTCCACGCACCCCCACCCGGCGCAGCAGCCAATCAGCAGGCGGCCTCCCCGCCGCTCTTACCGGCACCAGACGGAGCTGAGGTCGGCTCGGTTCTCCCGCAGAACCGGAACGTGTCGGAGGGGAATTCAGAGGAACCGAGGAATAAAGAAATGACAGCAGCGACTGCTTCTGGACACCAAAGCCACCGAGACACGCATTCCACAGCCTCGGCTTTTTAAATCTATTTTTAAAGAATAATTTGTTCTTAAAAACGCCAAAAAAAATCCACCTAAAGATGGAATCTTTACATTTAAAAATAATTAAAATCGCAGCAGTTTAACGCAATTAATGTGAATTAATTAGACTGGACAGAAGATAGAAATTAAACAGGAATTTACAGAAAATAAAAATTTAGAATAAATATTTTTTTTCTGTGTATTTGGCACATAATTGTTCAGGATAACGATGAAGAGGTCGGTTGCATTTGAGGAAGGCTTTCTGTTTTTTTTTTTTTTTTTATCTCTAGCAGAGTAAACTATGAAGATTTAATTTGTCCTTAAAGAATCTGGAGGAACTTGTTTTGGAAGATCAGATCTCTGCAGGTATGTGTGAGAAGTTGCCTAAATCCAACAATCCTGCAGCAACAAGTCAGCAACTGCTGCAGAGGAAACGTTCCTGAGATCATTATCTGCTCCATTCTGTCAGAACAAATACAATTAAAGCGAAACTACAGCAATCTGATGGCATTATTTATTAAAATACATGAAAATTATTACATTTATAAATTCATTAAATTTATTTATTTAGAAAACATTTATTTAGTAATTTCAGTCAGCTCTTATTTTATATCAGGGCTTTGAAGGTTTTCAAAATTAAGAATTTTACCCCAAAAATATTTTTTTAAATTATTTTTAGAAATTAAATAATAATTTATATAAAAAAGTCGTTATCTTCAGATTTCTATTTAGCAATATAACAACATGAGGAAATGCTAGAACCTATTTTTAAAATGATTATTATTTATTTAGAAAAAATTATGTAAATAGTGTGTTTCATTTGCATTCTGTTAACATACAAAAATAATTAACCAGAGATACGACAAAGTAAAAGATGCAAAATAACTGTTAAAAAGAGGATTATTTGGTTAAAAGCTGATATTTGTGCTGCAAATGTATCTTTTATTTCTAGAAACATTTCCACAGCCTTAATAATCAGCAGCTTCAGGTGAGATCATTCCTGCAGCCCTGACCACTGGAAATAAATCCGCCGAGTTTATTCAACAACTGAACGGTGAATTGTGCAGTGAAGCAAGAGCAGGAAAACAATTCTGCCATTGTTCAAGAAAACAGAAAATCTAATTTAAAAAGAAGAAAACTGTTTCAACTTGATGATTTTCTCTGGATTCTCACAAAAACAACGTCTAGCCACCAGATCGACCCATTTGTTTATCAAGCCCACATTTCCTCATTTCTGCTGTTTGTCTCTGTGCTTGAATAGCTGCAGATGTGTGTGTGTGTGTGTGCGTGTGTGTGTGTGTGTGTGTGTGTGTGCCAAACAACAACAATTCACTGAGAAGTTACTCATCCACGATCAGAAAACAGACATCATGCAAAGTTTTACTGGAAAATCTTTTGTCCAGCTGAGCAGCGCTGAAGCAGCACAAACTGGAGAAGAAAACCAGCCGATCAACCTGGAGCAACAATTTAATTTGTCTTTAAATATATCAGCAAAAAGGAGCATTTACATTATCAGGAGGTCTAAAATCTGTGATTTCTGCTTCCATCTGATCCAAGATTCTCAGAGGTGACCCCCCCCCCCCCCCCCCACAGCCGTCTACCTGCTGAGATGATGAAGGCTCCTCCTACTCCTCCTCCTCCCCGTCGCCTCATGCCTTCATTCCCTTTGATGCTGCGTGGTGGGAGCATCCCGCCATGCTGCCGTCTCCACTGACCACCTGTGGGAGTTGTGGGAGATTCCCCTCCATTCTCTGTCAGATGTCACAACAATGCAGCTTTGGCAGCGGAAGCTTTTCTCTGCAGACTCCCTCAGAAATTCTCGAAGCAACCTCCCGCATTCTTGATGCCTTTGTATCATCAGCTGGAAGAGGGACGGCGCGGCGTCAAAAGGATCCAGAGCAAAGACATGCAGGAGGAAGACCTTGACATGGATGGCTTCCTGATGAGCTGCTGAAAGGTTTCCAGTCACTACAGCCAAAAACACCTGGGCTGTTTCCTGGAGGTCATCCCTCAGGTGCTCCTTAACCAATCAGCCCAAACAGACAGCTGTCTACTGCATCCATGGAGCCTCCAGTTAGCTGGTTTTAGTGGCACACTAGCAGAATATCCCCTACTTTCCTCATCTATAGTTAATCCTTTGCCCGTTTCCTTTCACTTTGCACAGGTATTGCTGCAGCTGCATGTTTCTATGAAACACATCTTTGCAATAAGAGATAGCAGTTCCAGCTTAAATCCTAAATTATGATGGCATCGCCTCAGGTCAGCCTTTAAATAAGAACACAGACTATGGAGCAGAACTCGTCTCTGTGAAGCCGTCTTCATATGATTTAAGTTAATAAAGCTTAAAGGGGATTCAGGGATGGAGCATGAAAGGTGGATTTCATCTGAGCGATGATCTGCAGGGGCAACTAACGACGGAGCATCAGTGGAACCAGGAGGTCCGGTACCGCTGAGCCAGTCTTCAGTTACCTGGACACACATTCACCTTTCTGCCATCCCTCCATCCTGTTCTCCACCCTGTTCTCCATCCCTCCACCCTGCTCTCCACCCTGTTCTCCACCCTGTTCTCCATCCCTCCATCCCTCCCCTCCTCCACATGCCTGACCCTGTCCTCTGAACTCCACCAACACCCAGTCATATGTTCATCAGATCAGGGTCCCAGCGAGCCAGCAGAGAGGAGGGTCTGCAGCCCCAGCTGCTAAATAACATCAGTACCTCCTCGGTCCGACAGCACGGCCGGCTCTCTCCTCCTTTTTCTCTCCACATAACAGCAGTGAAGGCTGCTTCGCTCCGCCCGCTGCTGCCCGCTCTCCCTCTGCAGCTTCTTCAGCTTTTTCCCATGTTCATATCACAGCCCTGTACTTTGTCACTCATTCAACAGCTGCTCGCTGATACCGCATCACTGTTGCAGCCGATGGCTCCCCCTTCTCTGGCTGTGCGCTCCAAGAACAAAGGCGCTGTTAATCCCACTCAGACCTTGACACAAACACAATCCAAGGACCTTTTGTAGGAAGAAACTTTCAAAAATTGTGTCTGTTGGTGCGTTGGGAGGATCAACATCCTGAGGACTTCCACCTGGGATCACAACAAGTTCAGACTAAAACACGCGGAGCCTGAGGTCAGAGAGATCCTGAAGCTTATCAACAAAGTCCGCTGGCATTTCAGAAATGATCACACAGCTCTGAAAGAGTTCAGGAACGGCGCCGCAGAGCAACGCTTCAGCTGCAGGTCCGGTGATGAAGCCACCGCTGGACAACGGAGAACCGATCCCCCTGCACCTCTTCATGAAGACGTCTGAGAAGCAGCGCCGCAGAGGAAAGCCTTCGCTTTGTGATGACATCACAACAGGCGCCAGCATCAAGCTGATCAGCTGGTGTTGCTGAGGTTCTGAGGGGCAACAGTCCAGACCGACCATCAGAGATAGCTGCTGCTGATGGTGAAGCTCCAGCAAACAGTGACAACCCCCCGTTCCTCCTCAGGGTCTCATCTATAAGCTCTGCGTCCGCCGCCTTCCTCACAGCTCCTCTGAGCCGGCCGGGCGCTCGCTGTGGAGACGCAGAAACTGGTGATGCAGAGGATGAGGTGGAGACCTGCAGCCAGACGCCATGACGGTTCCTCTCAGACGTTCAGCTTCAGTCACTTTAATCAGATGGACTTCATGGTCTGCATTCAGAACCACAGAACCACAGAGTTGTGAGCCTCAACCATACATGACAGGCCCCTAAGCCTTAGACCAACGTCTGTCCTACATTTCTGATCATCAATGTTAATATCAGCCAAGAAATACCAAAATTAGTTTGATGATTTTAAACCAACCAGTGAATAGTAATTATACCCTAAACCCTCAGCTGATCACTGGTTCTGAGTCTTTAACAGCGCCGTGGAGGAGTTTGGACCCGCTCTGCTCTGCAGAACTGATTCAATTCAGACGCATTGGAGAGTTTTCCAGCATGAACTCAGCATCTCCATCACACTTAAGTCAGACTTTGACTAGACCCCTCCCAAACCTTCATTGTGTATTTTTTTTAAGTCAACTTTGTGTTGGATCGGTTTGCTGGTGCTGAACTCAGGTGAACTTCAGCTTAAACTCACAAAATCCTCCGGTTTTTCACCCAGAGAGCAGAATTTACGGTTTCATCAACTGCAGCAAGCCGTCCAGGTTCTGAAGCAGCAAAGCAGCCCAGCCCAGCCCACTGTAGGCACGAGGTTCTGGTTCTGAAATGCTTTGTTAGCTTTGCAGGTGATGCACACCAGAAGGCTCGACTTTTTCTCGTCAGTCCACGGGATATTTTCCCAAAAGTCCAGAAGATGTTTTTGGTAACCGTGAGACGTGCCTTTGGTTCTGTTTTGGGTCAGCAGTGGTTCTGGCCATGGAGCCCGTTCTGTGGTTCAGGTGGGATGGAGAAGGGATGCATCCCACCCTCCTCCTCTCCTCCGCCATGCCAACCGAGGCTTTAGGCTTCCGGTCGGAGGGGCGGATTTCATCTTGATTAAACTATTAGTTACGGTAAAAGCCAAACCAACAAGTGACACGTTGCTCAGTAGGCAACAAACTAAACCTAACAAAGGTTTGGGGGACTGTTCAGTAAAGTCCGGCTCAGTGCACTGCAAAAACAGAACTAGAAATAAGTAAAATGTTCTTAAAATCTGTGTATTTGTCCTTGATTTGAGCAGGTAAATAAGATGATTGGCCAATGGAATAAGAATGTTGCGCTTAAAATAGGAACAATTCATCTCAATCATCTTATTTCAAGTGCAGTTTGTCTAATTATCTTATTTTAGGGGTCAAAATACTCACTCCATTGGCAGATAATCTTATTATCTGCTAATTTTACGAACATTTAACTTGTTTTTAGATCCGTTTTTGCAGTGTGAGGTCATTCCCAGAAACCTTTGCATGAATCCGTGATTCACTAACGACTTCCATAAAGAAGAAAGAGCAGCAGCTTCTAAAGCTGAAGCTTTCAAAGACGGAGGCGCGTAACGATGTCACCCATAGAGTTCCCAAAATCCTTGAAGAGAAAGCCAGAAAGCGAGCAGCTGAAGTAACAGGAGCCCTGCCTCCCAGTCAGAGCGGCGTCTGTTGCCCTGGTTTCTCCATCTCTGCTGCAGGTGGTAACAGGTGGTGCACTCTGAGATCACACCATGATTACTTCACCATCTCTGGAGGGCTTCCCTCCTGCTCTGACTGCATGGGCTGCTTGCCTCGTTCTGCTGACACCAATAACTGAGCAGAGTACATGCAAACACCATGAGAGGGTGCAGATGTGGAGAAGCAGCACCAAAAATGATGAGCATCACAACAAACAAGCTTGGAAACTCATGCACTCTGTCCTGCACACAGTCTGTGATCTGTACTCAGCCACAGAGAGGGAGAGCCCTCCACCGTGGTTCCCTGGCAGAAGCAAAGCTTCTTGGTTACAGCACCACGCATTAATGCGCACCATCCTCCGCGGCTCTCTGCCTCAGGCTGCAATAATCTGATCCTTTTGGGAATGTGAGGCGTTAGATTGTAATTTATAGGCAGTATCTTTCATGTGTTTGCCCCGGCTCTGCTGGTGGCGTCAGCCGCTGAGCCGGTGTGTGTGTTTAACGGCTACATGTGTCGCTCCCTATCTCGCTCTCCGACTGGCACAAAGGTAAAGGGAAGCTTAACCGCCTGGGAAAAACTTGAACAGTGTGAAATTACCTTGATCCAAAGATTCCTGCCGCATACCAGCCCAATGAACCCATAACAGAGCAGGCACTCAGTCAGAGCCCTGCCTGCAGGAACAGCTGAGACATTACCGAGGCAAAGGGTTGCTTTGGGGGGGGTGAGGAGGTGAAACAAAGATAAATGACAGCAGGAAGGAGGCCAACTGCTGGTTATCTCCAGTCTGCACAAACTGTTGAAACTATGAATTACTCAACAAATGGATGAATATGGTGATATTAGAGCATTTGGGTGGACTTTAAAGGCAACACATTTCAAATTGATATTTCCCATCAGTAGCTTAGGTTAATGTTTCAGTTATATTGGACAAAAAATTAGAAAAAATACAATATTAAAAATAAAATAATTTCTCATTAATGGAAACCGGCTTTAAAAAAAGACCCAAAAGGGAGGAAGAGATGATAACAGAGCCTTCAAAGGTGGATTTAGACGCTCGACAACCTTTCTAAAAGTGTCTGTTTGATGCCCTGATAGTGAGAACATAAAACAGACTTGATCTATGGGGCTTTATTGATTTAAGTTTTCTTTGACGTCTGATCTTTAGATTGTAACTTGGGCAGATTCTCCTTTTCTGTCTGAACACTAAAATCCATACAGTCTCATTTTGGTTAACTTTTACAGTTGATTGCAACAAATCAACAGCAGGTTTCTTGACAAAGGGAATTGTTTTTCAAGATCAGAAAAGTATTTGCACCCATATACTAATGCATATGTCCCTCATCATTATCCGATTTTAAATAACCTCAAAATCTAAACGCATCAGACAACATAGGTTGATACGTTTACAGACCAAAAATAAGCAACGCTAGGCAGCGTTAACCAATGCTAGCCAACACTAAGCAACGCTAGCCATCGCTAAGCAATGCTAGCATTGGCTAAGTAATGCTGGGCAGCGTTAGCCAACAATAAGCAACACTAGCCATCGCTGAGAAATGCTAGCCAACAGTAAGCAACGCTAGCTATCACTAAGAAATGCTAGCCAACACTAAGCAACGATAGGCAGCGTTAGCCAACGCTAGCCAATGCTAAGCAACGCTAGGCAACGCTAGGCAACGCTAGCCAACTCTAAGCAGTGCTGGGCAACCACGGTCTTCATGGCTTCCAGACACACAAAAAGAAAGCATGTCGATACTCTTGACCAATGTGTGAGAGAACGATACATCCACATGTCAGGATCAACCCGTATGAGGTAGAGTCGGAAGAATGTCAGATGACGCAGACAAACTGCCTCTGATATCTTATTATAACAGCTAATTACTTAGTGAACACAAAGAGTGCTTACACAATAGAGGCGCTTCATGGCCTGAAATCCATGGATGCATAAAATCAGAGTTTTAATGTCCTTGTAATAGACGTACAAACTCTTCATGTGATTAACAAGGTTATTACAATAACATAAAGGTATTGTCCCTCCTAGCTTACAGATACAGGCTGCATTAGTTAAGCTAATGTGGCTGGTAAATATTACTGATATATCATACAGGAGTTTAAGGGGAGAAACCAAAACAAATAGACCGTTCTAGTGTCTGATAGTGTTGCTGTTTCAATAAATGATGTATCTATTAGGTATAAAATACTCATTATGTGTGAATATATAAACTCAGAGCTAGAACCCAGGACTATCACATGCTTTGCAGTCAACTGTTGGTGTTTTTAAAGCAGTTCTTCCTACCAACATGGCGGTAATGTAACGCTCACAGTTTCTGCTGTGACTCCGTGTCTCTGCTGACGTCATTTTCTGCTCCATGCGCTGCTTTAGCCATCATCCATTCATGGACTGCACCTGTTGCTGCCCTGATTGCTGCTTCACCTGTGGTCCTTCCAGCGGTCCTGCCTTCCTGTGAGGGACTCAGATTGTTCTTTGGATTATATGTATTTGATTTACAAGTTTACATTCTAATATTTCATTATGATGCAATGATTTAATCCCTGTGGTCCAGGTAAAGGACAGCTTGTTGTGTCTTATCCTAGTTACGACTCGATCAGCTGATAAAGTATCGAACAATCTTCTCACGTCAACCGCTCATAAATTAGATTTACAAAGAGTCCACAAAGCTTTAACGCAGGACTGGCAGCCAGTCCTTGACTGTAAGTGTTCTACCCTGAATTTTATTAAACTAGAATAAATATCAGTGGAAACGGGTTCAAACACTGCTGGGCTGCATCAACACAGAGGAAAACTGAAACAGTCCAAAGACAAATCAAATAAAATCATTTAAACAGAAATCCTAGAATAATACATGGGTTGATGGATGTATTATGTGACTGATCATATATTAGGAAAAACACAAATGTTTTACTTTTATTTAAGAAACAGTCACAAGACAGAGGCTTTTTTAAACTAATTGGTTCTTTTTGTTTTTATCACTGTTAAAATAAATCAAGGAAATTATATTAAAGCAAAATATAAAATCAATCACAAATAAATATTAAGATGATCCATTTCTTCTGTTCTGTGACAGGTCTGAAAGATGTTTAACTATCTTCATCTAAATAATTCTGACAAATTCTATCGATGAACAGAACCTTTAAAGTTCCCCAGAATCTATCAGTAACCATTTAGCAAATGTAAACTACTCCTCCCAGATGTCTTAATATCAGAATGTTAAGAAAAAAAGTAATTTAGAATTTTTTTTCTTGTTTCTTTTACAGCTTTATTTAAAGGACCTCTGGAAATTTCCAACCATTTGACCTGAACTAGTGGAACTAGATCTGATAAACTCAGATCATTACAACCTTTTCTCACAGCATTCATATGATAAATGTTAGTAAATGATAATGTTTTTTGATTGCTTAAATTTGTGGTTAATATTTATAATGTACAAGTTGAAAGGTGTTTTTAGCTAACAAATCCACATCCAGGTCTGCCTCCCAATCAGTCGTGGCAGATGACCGTTCCTGGTTCTGCTGCAGGTTTCTTCCTGTTACAGGGGAGTTTTCCTCTCCACTGTCGCTGCATGCATGCTCAATATGAGGGATTGCTGCATCCAGGAGCAGTGGATGCTGCAAGTCAATGACAAGATGACACCTGCTGGGTTTCCTTAGAGAAAACTTTGAACCAGCGCTGTAGAAATAAAATTGAATTGAATCTGTCTGCAGGGTTTGATTGAATGGACTTTGTAAAGAGCCCTGAGATGATGTGCCGTGAATTGGCGCTATATAAATAAACTGAATTGAATTAAATGTCTGCAGAAACAACTGATGACATCCTGAGATGTACTCAGGTGAATTTCTATTGAAATGTTAAAGTCTACATTACCATAGAAATGTGAAATTATGTTTAGCAAAGTGAATGTTTTATGCATGCTTCAGATTTTCCATAGACCCGTTAGTTGCAGACAAACTTTATTAATCTTTTACATGAAACGGCCTGGTATGACAACAGTTCTGCAGCAGCATCTTCCCAACCTTGCAGATGGGCTCAATCACCTTCTAATGCATGATCACTTTCACACACAACTCTCAACAAGTGCTATAAAAAATTACTCAAATCCCCTGAGTTCATTCTCCCATAAACCTGAATCTATTTCATGCTAATGGGAAAATAGCCAAGTTAAAATGCACAAAATGTTCTTTATTACTCAAATCAAAAGGAAACAAAACTACAAAACAGTGCTGTTGGTAGCATGGCTGCCTTGGAGCAAGGTGGGTTAGGGTTCTAATCCCGGCGCGGGGAGTTTCTCCCCGTGAGTTCTCTCTGGCTTCCTGCAACTGGCCAAAAACCTCCATCTTTGGTTATTTGGTGATGCTAAACTTCCCTCAGGTGTCGCTGTGTGTCCATGGCGCCCTGTCGAGGCTCCGCCCGCCTCTCGTCCAATGACTGCCACCGCCCTGCCAGGCCACCGCCCTCCGCCGCTGTGGCCCTAAAACGATAAGCGTGTCTGAACGGGGGACACAACGCTGCTCATTTAGACACATTCTACAGGGAAATGTAAACTGCTTTACAAGCTGTCTTTGCACCATAATTAAGTAGAGGTGACACCAATCAAGAAAAGGTAAAGAAATAGCTGTATATGTTTTTTAGTGATAGTTGGTTCTGATGTTTTGTGCCATTTAAAGTCGGCGTAATTAACCTGCTCTTCCACTGACTGTCGTTGAAGGAGTTGCACTCGTGCGGCTGAAGCAGTCTGGCTTGTGATCATCAGATGAAGCCTGGTAGAAGTGAACCAAACAGCTGGAGGAGGCTGTTTCCGGTTCATTCACAACGATCAGTTCCTGTGTTTGTTGGTTGCACCTGTTTGTTGTGTGGCAGACGACAAAGTGTTTCTTCTTATCAGCCTATCTGCCCTGCCGCTGCTGCACATGTGCTCTCTCTGTCTGCCGTCTGCAAGTGTGACAACTGTTTATAGCCAATTAGAGAAAGCTGCCACACATGTAGCGCGCTCAACGTACTGGGTCTGAGGTGCCGGATATGAGCAAAGGTGCACTTAGAGCCACATTTAGAGCACAGTAACCTGTGCGCTCACAGTCAGGTGCAGCTCTCCTCCTGCAGAGCGAGAGCTGCTCCGTCATACCGATCTAGTTTTATCTGTGTCAGCACGCAGCCGACAGGTCATCTCTGCTTCAGTGAGCCGTGTCGGCCTTCGGTCCGTGACTTCTGCCGTCAGAACGTCGGCCCAACAGCAGCTTCACAGGAATCCCTCTTCATGAATGAGAATCCCTCTAAGTAACAAACACAATAACGTACAGGTTAGGCAGGTCTCAGCTTCCTGAGAACAGTTTATGTGTGGGCCAACCTAAACCGTCATCCAAAAGCAAAACTAGACAAACAAAAGGAGAAGAAGAAGATGTTTTCCCTAAAACCAATCAAGCTCTTTTGATCCTATCCAGGAGCTGATCTGGGAGCATCTTAATGACAGAAACACAAGTTCTTCATTTATGTTCAAATTCCTGACTCCTTTTTTCTACAGGTGAGATTTTGCAGTTTACTGTGAGCTTTATTAGAAACTCAGATGATGCCATTAGCTGTCAGCCTTCACGCTCACCGTCAGCAAATGGCCTGGAACAGATATCATTGTGTATGCTTGAGTTGGCACGCTGGGTATGAAGGCACTTATGCTCTCATGGCATGCGTGCCTGTGCAGGTGGTGCAAAAAACACTGTAGACACAGGAACCTGCCATCAAAATAACAGCTCCATGGCAACGCTAGCGGGCAAAAATATTATTCTAGAAAACGGCAGAAAATGTGAGAAAGACGGATACTGATATGAGTTTTTAAAGGAAAATGTGCATCATTGTTTCAGTATGACGTTCTTCTTTCCCAGCTGAGTTTTCAAAATGATGCATCAGATCGCTTCAGTCAGAGCAGATAAGAGACGTTTAACCCTAACTAACCCCGGCGCCATCAGTCCTCCAGGCTCACCGAAGCCCGCCACATCCTTAGAAAGGTGATAAAATGGGGAATTTTACTCAAGACCCAAACCAGCTTTATCAGCTTGTCAGGATGCTTTCACTTGTTATATGACTCACTGCCGTTGTTGTTATTATGAGCATCGTTCAGAGGTGGGGGCCACGGTCTGGGCCTTTGTTCTCCAACCAAACCGGTCCTGGCACTCAAACATCGGAATAAAAACGCGTCATGTAAACACGCCGATCGGATCAAAACTGTTGGTTTATGCTGATTAATAATCAGGTCAGCCTGCATGTGAACGCTGGTCAGGCTCAAGTTATTCTGACCTGAGCGCACATGTGACGTATTTCAGGAAACACCCTATTAGAAACATTAAAAGAGCTCAAAACTTTTATTTATTCAGTAACATTTAAAACAGAACCAGAACCAGCTACCAGTCCAGTCTGGGCTCCCGTAGGACAAAGAACTCGAACAATGCTGCTTTGTTCGCAGTTATTTGCTGCTCAGCAAAGACGGGAATACTTCTTCTTCTGTGGTTTTCCCAGTGGTTCTATTCTGCATAAAGCCAGGTGCATGTAAACACTCATCATGATGGTGTTAATCGATTGTGTTTCCATATAAACGGTGCAACCTGATTATTTTTGTTTTTGGACCTGAACATTTCAGTCAGATTGTGAAGCTTTGTGGACGTAAACACAGCTATAGGGATAAATAATGAGATTTCTCTATGGGAACTATTTCAGTGACCCTACACAACAATGAAGAGGAAACCTGATGCAGGATCAGACATTTAGCAGAGGAGATGTTGTAGTCCAGGAACTAAGGCGTCTCTCTGGCTGTGGAAACAGAACCAAAATGGCTCTGCAGCAAAAACCCAAACCAGCAGTCGGACCTGAGAGCTGATTTGGGCTGAAGGTAAGCCGGCGAGTGACCCGCAGACTGCAGCTCTACCTGGGATCTTATGAAGCTTGTTAACTGTAACCAGCAGATCAGTTTCTTTTAACGTATGAAAGGACTTCAGGTCATCAAACAACAAAATAAACGCATCTCTGTATTAAACTAACCGACTAACAACAAAGGATCAGATTATTTCCTGTCCCGCTCTTTGTCTACGCCCCCGTTTCCCTTGGAATAGGATTCATGTTTAGACCTGATAATAAAATGGATCCCCCAGTCCAGGGTCCAGTTTGCCAGCTGGATGTAGAAAACTTAGTGAAAGCTGCAGATTCCTTTATATGAACGGATAAAATGGAGACAAAACGTTTCACATTAGCTTTCTGAAACAGTTAGCGCCACAACAGCTAGCAAATCCCTCTGGTTTTGAGTTTAACTCAGCTGTGACGTAATTCCACATCTGAGCTCCAAGATGAATCAAAGCACCAACAGGCAGTACTTACATCCACACAAAACCCACCAGAACCTGCAGTTCCTCCACAATATTCACTCAGAATATACTTTCTCTGCATAACAGTGTCCTCACCTGGCGCTAAACATGTTCTGATGTTCAATGATCCGGGTTTGAATCCCGGTTGTGTCAGGACGGGGAACCAGTGGAGAAGCTCTGTGTGTGAGCTGTAACAAGTTTCTGCTGTGACCTCTGGATAAAAGACTCGCTGAGGACAAACGGCTGACGGTGAGAAGCAGTCGGGTTAAAGGCAGGCTGGGTGCATCAGAAGGGAAAATGTTCCTTCGTCATTAGAGGCTCGTTAACGGTGAACCCAGTGCTTTCATGCTTTCAGTCCCTCTCAGGAACACTGAGGAGGTTCTAACTGGAGCTCCTCCATCAGAGATTTATTCTCTCAGGTTTACTTGGTCTGGAATAGAAGCTTCTCCATGTTACAAAGTAAAATGGGTTTCAGCCGTTGGCTCTCCAACCAGCGACTGATACAGGAAGAAAACTCACTAAATGATCTGCTGGCTAAAGGTTAAAGAGTTAAAATAAAACCTAAGCTGATCAATGAAACGTGAAAAACAGAAGTTCTGAAAGCCTTTCGTCTAGAAATGATTTTCTTCATAGATTCAATAACAGCAGAAAGATTTCCATATTTTCCATTTTCATGCTGAAAGGATCCAGAGACTCTGGGAGTCAAAGAAGGCGGGGCGTGTCCCAGAGGAACGTACCTTCATTTTGTTGGCAGAGAGCGACTCTGTTTAGAACCAGTTTAAGAACCAGGTCCAGTTCAACCTGAAAGCTGCCTGGAGTCCAAAGTGGAAGAGAAAATAAACTCCATGAACTGAACAGGAAGAACAAATCACGGCATTTTCCTCTCCGGACCTTTTCTGGACTTTTCCAGACAGCTTAGGAAACAACGAAGACACCAGAACCTTCAGGTGAGAGGACCTGCATGAAGGTCTACCACAGCCTGGGTCAAGGATGTTCTCCAGAACTGAGTTTGAACATCAGGCCTGGTTCGTTCCGAATGGGTCTGAACAGGTTCTGCAGGTCCATTTAAACATTAAAACACAAACTTTAGGAAATAAACATGATGAAGTTCACTAAATCTTTAGGTGATGATGGCGTCAGAGTTGGTTTTTGGGTTTATGGGGCCCTGCTGGTCAAAAACAGGAATTACAAATGTTTCTACTTACTTTAACGGATCAGGACCGCGGGGCCCGTCCGGTTCCGTCCGGTTCCGTCTGTTTGGTGGAATCTAAGGGAGTCATGATGTGATTCCACAGTTTAAAGCAGGTTTCTAGCCTCAGCGCTGGGAAGAAGCAGAGGAATGAACATAAACCCAACGGGTGCTTCTCCAGCGCCGCTCCAAAGGCTGCAGACTCATTCATGATCCATTAGCTCTGGAATGTCTCCGCTGGAAGCAGCCGCACATCACAGGGTGGCATTCACCTTTCCTTCAGCCCCTTACCCCTCTAATCATGTTAGCTCATACATAATCACATTTCAATTACTGACAGGAGTGTGACCCCTGCCTCCCCACAGGCCTAATCTAGTACATGTGTTTCCTAAAAGACAGAGGGATGCCTTGTTCTGGTGGACGGACAGGAAAAGCATGCATGGACAGGCTGTGTCATGCTGAAGCTATAAAAAGGGATTCCACAGTTTTCCTCAGGTTCACCCTGTGAAGTCGACGTCTATTTTTAGGAGGACATGAGCTGTATGTTGGGCCAGGAACGGATGTAAACAGAGAGGATGCTGGATTAGGGCAGGAGAGGAAGGAGGAGGAAGAGGAGAGGCAGCTAGCCCAGAGGTGCATGCAGGAATGTGTGCGGTCTCAGAGCTCCAGGTCTTCCTGCAGCCCCATCGCTCAGGAGAGAGGAGAGAAAACACCAACGCCACCCAGAGCCATAAATCTCCCCCCAGCCGTGCGTGAGTGCAAGGTAATGCTTTCCTGCAGGACGTTTTCATCTCCTCTCCAGCTTTCTCTCCATCTCTTCTTGCCCCTTTCTGTCCTGCAGCCTGTAATTCCCACTCTGTCACAGTTTCTGTGTGCTTAGCAGTCTTGTGTCATTATTATGGGCCAATTTGTGTCAATGCTAACATCCCATTCATCATGGGGGCAATGGTTTCCGCCGGGGCTCAGGGGGCTCGCATACCTCACCTCTCACATTTTCACCATGGTGGCATCCGCTCTGCTATGGGGTCTGAGGTCAGAGTTGCAGACCTCCTGAGTGATCACTGACTGCTCTGACTTTCCTGCTAACCCCTTCGCTGCTCTCCCACAGACCCACCGTCCAGTCCCCCCCCCCTGCAGCTCCCTCACATTTCCACACGCTCAGCCCAAAGACACAGAAAAACAGAAATGGAGCCATCCTAACAAAAAGGCGTAGATATACGCGTCTTCATACACGCTGACTCAGCAACATCATGGGCACGGCCATGAATTCACAGAAAAGTCATTGACCGCGCAGCAGCAGATCTTATTAACCACCAGAACCAACGTCGGCTCTCTGTCTGCCTCCAGCTTCATCGTAAGTCCAGAACAGAGCGCTTCTGACTGGAAGCTGAAGGTTTTCCCTCATTAAAAACTGTCTGCAGTTATTGAAAAAGCTTCAGAAATGACCAGATGTTACCAGAAAGGCTGTTTTCTGTGTAAATCAAGCTAAATCTAACCCAATGGTTCAGCCTTGTTGGCGTTGAACTAAAGATGGTCCCTCAGGGCGGTGTTCTCTCCCCCCTCCTCTTCCTCGGCACCTCAGCGGACCCGACTGTGAGCTGCTGAAGTTTGCAGATGATCATCCACAGAACAGAACCGGTCCACAGAACAGAACCGGTCCACAGAACAGAACCGGTCCACACTGCATCGACCAATCAGGTCTGCAGCAGTCTCTCTCGCTGGATTTCCACAATGAGTTAAAAGCAGAAATAATCAGATATGTAACGTCAAAGTTTGCTTGATGTTAACTAAGGAATCAGAACCCATCATAAATATGTCATAACAGCTGTAATCATCACCCTCTAAAAAGTTATTTAGATGGATGTTTTAACATCACTCTTAATAATCATTTGTGATTGGTCTAAATTTTGTCATAATTATGTCATTAATATTTTCCCTTACATCTAGTAAAGTGGAACAAACAGGACTAGTTGCAAAGAAGTCATTAAACGGTAATTATAGAGACGCATGAAATTTTTGTCTGTTAATGTCGAGCTGTCATAACAAAGACATTTTAAACGATGTCAGCTTTGCATTAAAAGTGTCATAATTTACTGAATGACACTTAATGACAACAGTCATAAACATTCATAAAGACTCCATGTTCATTAATGTGTAACGTCAGTTTTATGCACACCTTCAAGTAAAGCGTTACCATTTACTGCTATTCTATACAAATAAACAAATTTAAACTTTCCTCAGAAAATTTGTGTTTAAGTTTTTTTAAACTTAACTTCAACTTATGAAAGTTTTTTAATAAATTACACAAATAGTTTGCTATGAATGAATTTTATATAGTGGTTATTTTTACATCAGCGTAAAATTCTTTGAACATTTCAAAAGAAGCTGATTAACGAATAAGAACAAACCCATTTCAATCAAAATGCAGTGAGCCATGATGAGAACGTAAAGAGAATAAAGCCGTGTAATTATTTACGGAGCCAGTCTGGGCTATATATATATATACATATGAAAATATGACTTCAAAATAACACATCAGGCCTATAAAAACAGATTTTTATTACATAACTGTGGCTTTAATATAAAATTAATGTCTAATGCCTGCTAAAACATTTCTAAATGTTCATTTTTAATCCGACTAATGAGGCTCATCTCAGCGTATAGATGCTATATATTTATATACATTTTAAAATATTCTAGGAGAGCACAGGTGACTGAGCTGAGCGTCGTTATATTTAAGGTTAGTTTAACTTAAATAGTTTAACTAGTAAATGATCACGTGTTAAGTGAATTTATTCAGTAGATTTTAAAGAAATCCGATCCTCCCGGTATTGAGAAGAAAAACTCTGGTTTGCACATTCTAATATTTGTTATGGTAAAACATTTTAAACTGAGAAATGTTTAGTCTTTAATATTTTTAGAATGCCTAATAGTGATTCATAGAGAAATGACAAATATTGCTGAATTACAAAGTGAGGCGTATGTTGTAATAAACCTTTTTCTCATCTTTCTCGATTTTTCTCGTTTAGAAACCTGTTTGGTTCCTTTATGGGAAATCATCCTAGGAAAGAAAAAATCTAAAAGATGAAGTGAAATGAAGCTGCAGATGTTGGCAGAGCAGGAACATCGTTTAGTGAAACGTTCCAGGGACCGATTCCTCTGGCCTCAGACTTCTTTTAGCATCTTAGTCAATAACTGCTGAGGTCAGCGTATTTTGGTGGGCGGAGCCTCCTGACATCTAGGGAGCCACGCCCACTTCAACACAACGCTGGAGAACCAAGAACGCTGCTGTCCAGTTCTTCATCCATGGAAGAAGAAGCCTTCTCTGAACAGGAAGTACTGCTGGAAGATGTTCAGCTGGTCCGGACCAGAACCGATGTTCAGCCGGTCCGGACCAGAACCCACAGCTGCATCTCTGGCATGAAGCAAAGACTCTTCAGCTTTGGATTGTGACTTTAAGGACCGTCATACGGCGGTGAAGCTGGGTTCAGGCTGGATATCAGCGCTCCATGGTCTCTAGTCTAGAGATGCGCCGATCCGATACCCAGACCGGACATCGGCTCCGATATCAACTAATTAGCTGGATTTGGATTTCGGACGATTGATGCCGATCCAGTCATTAGTTTTCTAGTAAAATCACGCACAGCGACACAGTTACGGCGATCTATTCTATGTTTGCAGCGGCGCTTACGCAGAGCACGCCCAGCAGAGCACGGCCAGCAGCTAGCGATGAGCTAACAGAGAGACATGGAGCAGTTTCTGCCATCTGGAAACATTTCAAACTCCATACGCCAACAAGTCTGCAAACTTAAATGAGCGCCTCATGCAGAACCTTTTTAACATCACACAGCACGGCACACGGTTTATTCATTCAACAGTAGCATCGGATCGGTACCGGGTATCGGATCAGTACCGGGTATCGGATCAGTACCGGGTATCGGCCGATACACTTAGCTCAGGTATGGTATCGGATCGGTAAGAACTGGATCACTTTGTGTAAATCTTTAATGTTTGTCTCCTGTGGCTGACCAGCTACCCCCTGATGGGATCTTTGACAAAACGAGCTCATTTCATGCTGGAACTCACATTTCCAAGCTTGTCAAAGTTTTTCCTCTTTCCGGAAAGGAAACCAGTGACACCAGCGGTATTTTAGCATCGTACCGAGCCGTGTTGGAGCGGAACGCGTCCGCTCGCTGCTGAATGGCTGGGTGGTCTTCATCAGGTGACTCCCCTGACGCCAAACACCTGATTGGTCACGGAAAAAGCCAATAAGTTATAATTAAAACCCAGTTTGTACTATTCTTTTAATTTGTGTCTTATGAGTATATTTATAAAAAAACATTACTTTATAAAAACCCCGCACTCTTCTATTTTTCTCTGACTTTCTTTCCCATCCTTACTGTAGTTTCCTAACTCACACTGGAAGTCGGCAAACGTCACCAAAAGGCCAGCAATCAGTTGGAACTTGCCTCAGAGATCTCTGACATGCTCCATACATTGTGCTCCATTCCCAAGCTGCGGCCCACCCACCTACCCTGCAGAAGTCCTCCCCACCCCCACCACATCAATGGCTGACAGCCCTTACTCTCACTGCGGCGCAGCGTGCGGGTCCATGGTTTATTTCTTATGAATGAAGCAGCTAAATGAAAGCACATTCCTGCCGCGGCTCTGAGAGAAAGCAGCTGGCCGTTTCATGTGAGACTTCCATGTTTTACATACATGTAGCACAGAGTCACATACAAGAGACAATGAGCAGGACGAGATAAAGCCATGAATAAGAAGAAGTGGGTCCATTGAGCTTTATGTGCGTAGAATATCTATGAAGAGCCGCCCCACCACCTGTGGCTGTTGCTCCTGTGAACTGCAGTCCAGGACAAAGAAGGGATTGAAGCCCACGTCAAGGTGAAAGGCCAGACCTCAGAGCTTTACGCTTCTATATCACAATCACGTTTCCCCTGTTTGCATCTAAGACAATTTATGTGACGCACTGCAGCGTGTGCAGGTGACCTGACTCTATGCAGAACGAGGAGCCCAGATATTTCAGAGGGAGGCTAGCTGCTGTCGGGTTGGTGATCTGGAGCAAATCTGGCTCCAGCGTGTCTCAGGCTGCCAGGAGTCCATCTAAACTTCTCCCGTTGCCAGCTTCTAATTATGCCCAATTACACCTTTAACACAAGTGGGCTGCTGTGGACATTTCTCAGGGTGTGAGGTCAAGCATTTCCTGTGTCTGTGAATGACCCAACGTCGAGGGAATTGTCTTGAAGGGGCCTCCCTTTTCCCCCTCCCTCCATCATTCACTCGCTTGGTTTTTTTTTTTGACCTCCTCCTCTAACCAGATCCCAGACCTCCACCATTCACCCGTAAGCCTGATAGTTGGGGCTTAACCTCTGCGACTTTAAACGGGTTCTTTTCTTTCAAACAGGAAAAAGCATGCATGCCATGACTCCCTCCTGTGTCCACACGCTGCAGCGTAGATGCAAACATTTAAGGCTGCAACCAGACATCCACTCTTTGGAGTCACATTAAACTGAGTCAACGCAGGTAGGATTACTAAAATATTTTATTACTTCTGTACATTTCTGAAATGTATACACACTAACATCACTGAGCCTTAAACCTTGCTGATGATGTCACGGCCCTTTAAGTTCCTAATAGGTTTCACTGTGGATGCATTTCAAGGCAAAAGCTCAAATACTCAGACCTCCAAAAGCTCGGGTCGTCTATTTTCTCAAGTATTAAATATTTTTCACATAAATAAGAACATTAACAATAACTCAAATTGTAGGACTTTTTCATTAGCTGAGTTGGTTTTTGGTTTAGACCTGAATTACAGAATTGTTAATTACAGATATGATCCAATCCCTTCTAATCTAATTGTTAGCGTGTGCGTCAACTTGCATGAGTCACGGCTTCGTAGGAAGAAGCAGCCGGCCCGACTGTGGTAGTGTACCGACAGGTTGGGTTCCCACACCCAGTCGGAAAACAAATACTCCATAATCACCTCCAATCAAAGCAGGGTACAAACACAGGCTGAACCGAAAATGGAGCATTCCAAGGGAAATCCATAGCGAGCAAGTACATGTCTGCCGCTGAGCGCTGACATTTCAGAGACACAAGGGAGAGATTAGAGGGAGGCACAAACCCAGGATGAGCGATGGTTGGAGGAGATGGGGGGGGGTTAGCCCCCTGCTTTCCTGACATGAATCAGTGGTTGAAGTGGCATCACAAAGAATGAATGGATGAGGAGAAATGGGCTTCAAGCGCTCGCAAAGGACGCTGATGATTAACCTGAAAAGCTTTTTACCTCCTGCATATAATACGTATAGCCTAATGCATATAGGCTAAATGCATATAGGCTAAATGTATATAGGCTAAATGCATATAGGCTAAATGCATATAGGCTAAATGCATATAGGCTAAATGCACAGTTTGAGATCTGTCTACTGCAGACATGAAGTTGATTCAAATCCACGCATGTCGGCCAAAAAGGTCCGAAAAGGAAGGAGAACATGGTTCAGTCCACTCTTCACCTGACACCACTGGGTACCATGCGGTGACTCGAGGCATCTCCGCCAAAAAGAAAGTTAAAAGTGGAAACAAACGTCACAAAAAATGATCTTGCTTCTCAAAAACTGACAAGAGGAGTGTGGTTATTTTGGCGCTGCAGGAAAACTAGAAAAGAGGTCATTGATGAAAAACAGCCAAGACATGAGGAAAGCACACTTGTGTCAGAGAAGGGGGAGCAGGAAGGCCGAGCCAAGTCTTCTTCTCAGCTGTTGTTCCAAGCCGCACATTCATCACACAGGCACCTCCCCGCCGAGGAAGGACCCTCCTAGGCTGCCAGCGGGGGGTGCCGGCTTCCTCATGACTATAGATGACCCAGAACACCAGGGAGGGGACGGTGCATGAAAGGAGAGCTTGTCCTGGTCCCTGTCTCTCCATGTGACATCAGGTGTTGCTGTGCTAAAGGTGGGAAAGTCCCTTCCAAGTATCAGGCTGCTGGAGCTGCACTGTGGGCCGCATGGAGAGGAGGAAGGCTGAACGGGGGGGAAAAGGGACTAAAGCTGTTAAACTCTGCTCTCCTCCTGCACATTATTCACTTTGGAAAAAATGAGGCGCTTAGAGAAGGTGAAAGAAGTTGGTGAGAGCAGGAGTGGGAGTGAGAACCGGCCCAATCTTCAGCAGACTAAAGAGGATTGTATGTTGTGTTCGACGCGCACAGGAAAGCTTTCCCAGCTTTGGGCCATCTGTCACTTTTATGAACAGTGCGGTAGGAAATTGGGTCTTTGAGTTGTTGGGCTTGGGAATAATGAGCCACTGAAAATGATTGGTATAGATGACCTTTTGCTCCCCCCTCATATGGAGCCAATTGAGACGCAGCACTAAGGCCTCCTAACAATCGTGAATAAATCAATTGGCTGTTAGGGTCAGGGCTGCCTGGGAAAACAGTAACAAGCTTTGGACAGCAGGGCTTACCAAGGAATAAAGTCTTTACCTGCTCAGGTAAAAGGCCCAATGAACGCTTCAAAGGCATAAAAACAAGAACGCCTCCTGAGAACATTTAACCATCACCTAAGAGACAACGTGCTTTCAGTTTAAGGAAGGTTTACAGGATACGACATTATTTTAAAATCAACTCAAAATAGCAAATAAATATGAGGAGGAAAAAGATTCATGGTTTTCAACATTTTCATTTTTTTTAATTCAGCCCCTTTACTCTGATACCCCACAGTAAAGTCCAGCAGCCATGAAAACACAAACCTGAGTCTAACTGCAGCTGTTCTGATTCTGGTTCTCCGGAGAACATCAGAGAAGAACAAGTTCTGGTTCTGGTGATTTTTATTTATTTCTACAGGTATCTTCACTGAGAGCCAAGATCTCATTTTTAATAGAGACATATTTGATAAAATGAAATGACAAAAAATCACAACACAATTTTACAGACACAGTCACAGGTAATAAAAACATTAATCTCAATTAAAAAAACAAAAAAATATGACTTAAAACCAGAAAGTTGCATGAGAGGATTTCTGTTTTTGTCTTAAAATAAATGTAAATCATCCCAGACGGATTAAAGTGGATCGTTTCAGATTCTGAGGTCCATGTTGACGGGCAGAGCAGCAGAAGGCTTGCTTCCAGGTTCTGATGGTACCAGTGGAGCGACGTCTGTGCCTGGACTGTCTGAGTGCCAGGTATGAGGACAGGTGAGCTGCTGACAGTCCAGGGACGGCTTTCTAGATGAAAATCTACCAATGCATGAGTCTATGACTCGATGCTAACGGCTAGTTCACCTGAGGACATAAATTACAGGTGAGTAAGGCATTTATAGCCCGTTATGAAGCTCAGCGCTCCATGATGGACAGCATGCAGCATCTGCAGAGAGGTAGCAGGTCACAGGTGCATTCATTTACACAATCTACCAGGCAGGAAGGTCATTAAAACAAGAGAGAGAAAAGCTAGATCTATTTATCAGCAGAAACCCTAAATTTATCTTTAACGTCTTTATAACATACTGCAAATGTGATGTAAAGGAGAGCTTATTGTCCATTTCTATGCTTAGATACTTATGTTTAACATCCTTTAGCTGTGAACCTGTCCTTGTTTCTATGACAGGAGGAACTAGAAGAACTTTCTTGGAAGTGCAGAAATAAAGATCAACAGGAGAAAAGATGGAGGCTGGCCGATGATTACGGCGTGATCTACGAGTTCAACAGTTCAGGAAGAGATAAATTACTACATTTAGTCATTTAAGGAACTTATTTCTTTCATCTACTGGTAGTTGATCACTTTATCCTCAAACTATCAAACAACTGATGTCCCAGATAAATACTTTTAGATTCTTAAATCTAGAGTTTTTCGTTCATGATTATTGGTAAACACTTCCTGTGAAGTCTGATGCATGTTTTCTTCTTTTTATGACGTCATTAAATCAAACCATTAAAAGTTATACTTTTTGAATCATAAAAACATTGAAGTTTTGAACAATCAATACTCTTTATGTGTTACCATAACAATATTTTTGAGGAGGCAGGCAGACAGTCTTCTTACTGAAGACAGAATCTTTCTGACCAACAACTCTTCCAGAGAAGATTAAAGGGTGCTAATAGTTTTTAGCAGCTAATGAGACTCATTTCTGAGTCAACACGTCAGACGGCATCCCCTTACAGATGATGTGGATTTCTGTGCAGATGCTTGAGTTTATCACACAAATGCTCCGACGCTTGTTACGTTCATGCAGAAAGCAAAATGCTGAGCCGGAAATTCAGATCGTAAAGTTACAGAACACATCCAATTTGCATGGATGTCCAAACAGGCATTCCTTGAGCAACTGAAGGGTGTGAAGAGACATTTGCATGTGAGTGACAGTGTAAACGGATGCAGAACCTGTGGAACCAGTAGTGTGTTTGTAACATGCAACAGACTATGAACTGGGCTGGTGGCTTGTTGGTTCTCAGCAGGGGGCGTCAATCCTCACAGCCCCGGGAAAGAAGCTGTTCTGACGCAGGAAGCAAACAGAAAGCCGGATCAACGCTGTGCAGCCAAGCAACAGCATTTTCTGATTTCTTTAAATTCATGTTTGACTGAGATTTTCCTTGGATATCAGAAAGTGAAGCTTTCTGGCTTTAAAGGAGCGTTGCACAAGTTTAAAGGTTAAATGTTATTTTCTTTCCATGCATGCCCTTACAATTGCTTTACGTGTAAAATAAGTTTTCCTCTTCATGCCGTAGTGTCCTCCATAGACTGGATCAGTCAGTAAGAGGCATTTGGGCCGAATCGTCTGGGTGGGGTGTGACGTGCTGCTCGCCCTCTTTCTCCTCCTACTTTGACTCTCTGCAGACTTTAGCGAGGGAACTTGGGCTTACGTTAATATTTATAGCTTTCTTACCTCAGAAGACATTACGCCTCTAAACATGAGCTGTGTGCAGCAGCAGATGCTTTTCCTCTCCTCCCACCCTGGTGTAATTCCAACTTGCCGCCAGAGGGGGCGACGTCTGCAGAAACTCTGGGAATATGATCCTTTAAGTGTCTCTCTAAATGGTTTCAAAGTCTTCATCAAGGACTAATTTAGGCCCTTAGAATAAACTCCAGAGTTAAGAACAACAGACTGTTAAATAACCTAACGCACTTTAGTCATGTTAGTATGATTTAAGGCAGCAATTCTATTTTTTCATCTAGATTATTTAAAGGTTTTTATTTAGACCAAATCATTGACATGTAAAGCTCCGTAGCAGCTTCAGTTAGATGAATTATTCAGTAAGACAATAAAAGCACAACAGTCACGTCTGGTCACTACAACACCAGCAACAGTTGTCCCTGAGTTCAGCTGCAAATCCCATAATTTCCCGGCCAACGGACCTGATTTAATGTCCTGCCATCATCAGTGCAGAAATCAGGCGGTTCTGTGACGGCATCCTGACCCCTCTGGTCATCAGCGACTCTCTGCACCGTGTCCTCTGCTCTGAGACGTGCCTCCTGGCCCGAAGACAAGCAGAACTTCCTGTAGCTTTGTCCGGACCAGAACCAAACACTTCATCAGCGACCATCTAACATTAGGAGGACGGAGAAGCAGCTGCACCAACACCTACAGAACATTTTAGAAGAGTTAAATTAAAACAGTCCGGTTTGCTGATGGTTAAACAGGAGCTCCAGCTCAGGCGTCATTTCAATCAACCGTCCCTCAACCCAAACCTTTCTGCTCTGTTTGATCAAGGAGAACAACGTGTTTAGTCATCTTTGCATCTGATTAGTTGATATTAACATGCTTTAATATTATTAAAACTGGTGTAATTGGTCCATTTATGCGTGAGTTTAGAGCCTGAAATGACTGTGACTGGAACTCTGCTTCTTTAAAGCATTTTCCTGCTTTACATCATTAAAACTTTGAAAACAAGAACAATTTAAGTGTGGAATCCTGTTTCCTTCCATGTTTTCTGTTGTGTGGCAGTCTGATTGTTAGCGTAAGGCTGGCATGGAGTATAAAGGCCATTTTTTTTATATTTTACAGTGAAACAAACCAGCTTTGATCTGTGTTCAGGGTGTTAGATGGCAGAAGGAAAAACAAAGAGAGGTGTGGATTCCAAAAAGCCTATCAATCGTAACGCCAAGCCCTCTTCGGATGCCCCTCAGACAAAACAGGTGATAAGAGAGATGTGAGAGACATTCCTGAGCTGAATGAGGGCACCATGTGTGGCCACCAGAGCCCCAACAACTGATACCACCAAAGTCCCGTTTCTGGAAGCTTTGAGCTAAAATGTGACGCTGCTTTGCATCAGAGATGTTTTATTCAGAAAGCTCCTCAAGACAAAACCTCTCCTGATTTACCGTCAGTAAGAATACCGTCTGATATTTATTCATAAAGCGCTTTATAAGAGCAAAGGTCAGCAAGGTGCTGCACACATACAACGGAAAATAAAATTAAAATAGACAAATAAAACACAGACAAGTTAAAATAGAGATTCAAGATTATTGAAAACAGTAAAAATAGTCAAAAATAATTAAAAATAACTGTAGGAAGACTGTAAATAAGAATAAAAACATAATATCGTGTTTCTGATATTTGCCAAATATTGTGAAAAAGCAAGTCGTTTTTTATAAAGCTTAGAGTTTTTAAAACAGCTTGTTTAAGGTTTGATTCCATAATTTTGTTCATGAATAAAATGAATAAAAAGGTTCAGGTACAGCCGCACATTCATCACACAGGCACCTCCCCGTTAGGTACCAGCTTCAGCTACAAGGTCTATTCAAAGTCAAGATCAGTAAATTATTCCATGTAGGTTTTTAATGTGCATTTTGGAGTGCAGCGTTAGAAAAGGTTGATGGAAACGGCAAAATTTAAAATTATTTCCTCAATTTTGTGTTTCCCTAAAAATGGGAGATGGAAACATGTTTGCTGAATAAGTTCTGACATGGCGAACATTTATGTCACATGACTGATCAGCTGGTTCTGCTGTGGCCGTCCTCCCGGATATTTGCATTAAAATTATAGAACTGCATTTCTTTCTTAACGACCCCAGACTGGAAGTAACAGCTAACACTGACTGACAGATCAGTAACAACTTGCCTGATAGCAACACATTCCTGAAAACCTCTCCTTTGTTAGATGTGGGCTCCTCTACTTCCTGTTTATTAGGGTTAGCTTCTGATGAAATTACGCTCTGTGAAGCCTGGTTTGTTCACTTCAAACCAGACTCAGGTTCACTGTTAGGATTTAGATTCTGTCACGTTTGGTAGAAGGACGACACAAATGCAGAACAAAGACCAAAGGTGGTGAAAAATCACAACCTACAGAAACTGAACTGGGAGGTTTTCCTCCCTGTTAAAGGGGAGTTTTCCTCTCCACTGTCGCTTCATGCATGCTCAGTATGAGGGATTGCTGCAAAGCCATCAACAATGCAGACGACTGTCCACTGTGGCTCTACGCTCTTTCAGGAGGAGTGAATGCTGCTTGGAGAGACTTGATGCAACCTGCTGGGTTTCCTTAGAGAGGAAACTTTCTCACCAACCTGGAGGATCTGATGGAGTCTGACTTTGGAAAGAACCTTGAGATGATGTGATGTTAATTGGAGCTATAGAAATAGAATTGAATAGAATTGAATAGATGACGTATTCTGCGACTGGTTAGTTTTAAGTTCAGAGGCGGATGGAGGCGCACCGATACTTCTGTTACTCAACAATACAAGAAACAGCAAATACTAAGATATTCTGACCAATAAACACTTTAAAATACTTTATATTAAATCTATTCTTTCTTTATTCAATATTTTAACTTAAGTCTATCGAAAATCAAAACAGCAATAAATGCAGTTAGAGATAACTTTATTATTGCCAGTAATAAATATGACTTCTAGCTGCGTTATGAGCAATTATCGCTCTTTTAAAATTAAACCAGTTAGGTTGTCACTGACAATGAAACTATGGTATTGTACAAACTTATCATACTGTGTTAAACTCGCATGGCAGATTATATAGTTTTACACATTAGTTTGAACAAATAAACCCCCAGACAGCTGCACTAAAACCATGCAGCCCAGACTCAGCAAAGAGTCAAAGCTAAATGAACCGCTGCCGCTCCATCAGGTTTAGCTGAGCAGATTTCTTTTTGCCAAAAATCTCCAAACACATTATTGCAGCTCTGAAAAGTTAAAGCTAAAAAATTTTTTTTACTCATTTTTACTCTGCACCAATATGCTGTCCCTCCTGTTTCTTCTCCATGCTTCTACACATTTGCAGGGCTTTGCAAAAGTATTTCACACAATTTCAACCTAAACCTTCAATTTCATTTGGATTTTAAGTGACAGACCAACAGAAAGTTGTGCATAAATGTGATGTGAAGGAATAATAATAGTTGGTTATCAACATTTATTAGATAATTAAAAAAACCTGTGGCATGCGTTTGTTCTCAGCCCCTTTAACTCTGATACCGGCTGAACTGAATTCACCTGATTACTAAAGCTGTGTAATAATATTACATGTAGAGGTTCTTGTTCTGGCCTCAGAGGTTCTTCAGAGAACATCAGAGAACATCCAGCACCATGAAGACAGAGGAACCCAGCAGACGGGTCAGGGATGAGGTTCTGGTCCAGTTTACAGCAGGTCAGGTTCTACAGAACCTCCCAGAGCTCTGATCATCATGTGGACCTGGAGAGAGGATGGACCACCTGCAGACCTACCAGGACATGGACGTCCACCTGGACTGACAGGCTGGACCAGGAGAGCATTGATCAGAGAAGCAGGAGGACCATGGTGGCTCTGGAGGAGCTGCAGAGACCAGCAGCTCAGGTGGGGAATTTTTGTCTACAGCTATTGGTCATGCACTCGACACTTCTCACCTTTTTTGAAGCGTGGCAAGAAGAAAGCCAGAAGTTTGCTACAAGTCATGCAGGAGAGACAGCAAGACGAGGAAGAAGAAGTTCTGATCAGACGAGACCAGAACTGAACTTTTTACATGCAGAACACCATGTGTGATAGTACACAACCTGAACACTGCATCCCCACTGTGAAACACGGTGGTGGCAGCAGCATCATCAGGGAAGCAGGTCAGGAAGATGGATGGAGATAAAAATCAGGAGAATCCTGCAGGAAAACCTGGTAGAGGCTGCAGGAGACCATGAGGTGGAGATTCAGCGTCCAGCAGGAGAACCAGCCTGAACCTGCAGCCTGAGGTATTATGGGATGGATTAGATCAGAGCAGGTTCAGGTGATAGGATGGTCTAGTCAAAGTCCAGACCTAAATCTATGTTAGGACTTGAAAACAGAAGTTCTCCATCTAATCTGACAGCCAGGCTGGTGGAGCCAAAGCCCAGGAGACCTGCAGCCAGAGGTGGTGCTCCAGAGCTCTGACTCAAATATCAGAATTATGTACCGTAATTAAATGTAGATTAGACACAAAGCTCACAGACATCCAGACATGATGATTGAGCTGGAAGCACCAACAGCACCTCTGAAGGCCTGCAGATAGCCTCAGCATCCAGTGAGACTTAAATGTTTGAATCAGACACAGACAGCAGCCACTTTACAGAATAATGTAAATTACTCTGCAACTGCATGAATATATCAAACATTCATAAACTTCATAAACACCAAACCTTTCAGACTTTTATTAAAAATAAAACAGCAGCTCCTATACCTTTCACTTCACAGAGATAAAATACACAGAGGCGTGTTGGAAGGACCAATGTGACGACTTAACAGGGTCTGACTACATTTCCATGTGTGTAGGTCAGGGCTTCCAGCCTCTGAGCCGTGATTAAAAATTAAAGCAACAATATAACAGAAACTGCTACCTGAGGGGAAGATATTTGATGCTTGAAATTAAAACATTTTGGTCATTTTTCTACCAACTGGATTCCATGTATGCATGAGGTTAATGGAGCTCTGTACTGAAACCTGCTGCCTGCAGACAGCTGGCCAACCCTGACAAGCCAATAAATGAACATACACAGGGGGAAATGACAGCAGGAGCTAAAACAGTCTGCATATAGACACATAAATGCACACAAACACACAACGGGCCCAGAGGAAGAAATCCTGAAACAGAGCAGCTCTCTCCTTCTGTACATGGAGCACTGAGATTAGGGGCTTTGGTGTCGCTGTGCCTGTCAGCAGCCCATTGTATGTAGTTTTTGGGTTACACAAAACAAAGAAACTCAGTAGTTTATAACGCTGTCAGACCCCTGGGTCTGCTGAATGAAAAAGCATTTAAACAATAGCAAGAAAAGGCAGCTAGTGAATGTAAAAATACACGGCTGGCTACGAAAGCAAGAGGCTGCAGAGTAAAACAACTGCAGCATGTGGCTAATTGGAGCCAACATAGGAGATGATAGTCGCCTCTGGAGTAATCTGCTCCAACAGCGAGGGTAAAATAAACCAACCCTGGTTGTCATCAATTCCACAAAGCCAGCAAACTAGAATATCCTGGCGTTTAGTCAAACCCTCACAGATCAAGTTGTTCCTTCCTATCTGCAAACCCAGAGAAGCTCCTGGTGGAGCTACCCGGCCCATCTGTCAGAGAAAGCTGGATGTGAAGCAGGATGGAGGACTGGAATGACTGGCAGAGGCTAAAAGATACAGGAAGCTAGAGAGAGTCAGAAAGTAAGAGGAGGAGCGAGGAAGGGCGCTCTGCACAAAGAAGTCTGGATTAATGCCTGAGTGGCAAGCGCCATAGGTTGGATTTTTACTCAATGAGATCACATCCTCTTCCCTTCACAGAGAAGGAACTCATCTTCTGGTGGACAGGACGTCCACATGAGCACCGCCACCGTCTGCCTGTCTGTCTGTCTGTCTGTCTGTCTGTCTGTCTGTCTGTCTGTCTGTCTGTCTGTCTGTCTGTCTGTCTGTCTGTCCGTCTGTCTGTCTGTAGCAGGACATCCATTAGAAAGCTCAGACAAAGGCATGCAGCTCTGGCCGGGGGCCAGAGCTGCATTATATCTGTATCACCAGAAATCTTGAAGAAAAGCAATAAGTAAGTTAAAAAGTAACATTTTATTTCTATAACACCTCTCAAGATAAAAATCATAAAGTGACAAACAGATTTATCAGCTTCTCAGGCAACAACAAATCCATGTGTATAGAAATTATATTTACAGGTGTAATACTAGCTTAAGAGCAGCCAATCAGAAACAGCTAGCAATCTAGCATTCACATGTTAATTAAATAACGGCCATTTTAACAAAGTTTGCTTGGACACGCTTTGTGTTGTTTTAGATTAAATAAACCCGTTCAGGGTTCCTTGTTTTATTCAAACACATTGTCTTTTATTCACAGACAAATTAAAGATGATGACTGATGTGAAGACTTTAAAGTTAATGACTAATACGTCTATAAAGCTGCAGAAAAAGTTGCACAAAAAAATCTAAGTAAATATTAAGGTACAAAAACCAAAGTTTTATCCTGAAATATAAGCCAGACCTGAAATAAATAATTTTCACTGTTTTAAGAGTTCATCAAGGCTTGAACTGAAATCCTCGGCTCTCAATTTAATTCAGTTTAAAGACCTTTTACCAACCCTGCACCCGGACCTGGTTCTGCTTCCTCTCCATGGTTCCTGTTCTGCTCTCCTCCTCCTCCTCCTCTTCCTCCTCCTCCTCACCGGCCTCCTCAGCTACTAATAACCATAACAGTAACAGTAATGGCCGTTATCCTGATGCGGCTCAATAATAATAAAAAGCTGAGCTGGTTCTCTGGACAGGTTCCTCTTTGTGGAACGTTTCGTCTCTTCTTCATGAGACGTCTTCAGTCTGAGGAGCTTCAGGTAAACTCGGCCTCATCAGCCGTAATAATGAACATCATAATGCAACACGCTGCCCCTGGTGAGGAACCCTAACCTGACTCCCCTAAACGTGCCTAGGTGGGATAGATGGGTGTTAATCTGCTGCTACAGGTCCACTGGTACCAAACCATCTCTGGGACATCAGAATCTAAGAGTGAAATATAAACCGGTTTCAAACAGGGGTCACAGGATTATATCAGCTCACCATCTAATAATCTACATAATGAAACCCTTTAGGCCAGTTTGTGCTGCTGCTTCTTCACTGCTGGGCAGAACTGTGTTCAGGGAAATGAAGGATGATGAGACGTTTGTGACCCGGACACATCAGGTTTCTGGTCCATCTCTTTGGATCCAGGCTGAGGATCTGGAGTCAACCCTGCCGGCTTCCTTTAAATCCAGCAACATGAGGTCGATGTCCAGAGATCAGACCGTAGGAGGACGAAGGAGGCTCAGAAAGGAGGTCACAGCACCATGAATGAGGGCGGCAGTGAGGGGAGCGCTGACCCACAGCACCTCTCAGGTGAAGGTGTGGGCGTGGCCACAAATCAAACCATGACACCATCATGAAGCAGCTGTTGGCTTAATTACAGCATTCAGGCCTGTTGAGTTCACACCTGCTCAGGTATTGTTAACGGGATTAAGCTGAAGTCCAGCTGGGCTCATTGCCTCCATTGTTTGCAGAGACGAGACAAAGAGTGAAAAGGTATCAGTCAGGAGGAAGGAGGGTAAATTAAAGGCTTTCCTCCCATCCTTCATCTACCACAACTTTAATAAATCTCTCTCACTGTTATCCAAACTCAGTTTATTTAAATTCATCTCTTTAACAGGTTACAAGCAACTTTATATTTGCCTGATTCAATTGCCTTTTAGCCTTATATTACTAAATTTTATCTTTCACAACCGTAAATGAAATGTCATTTAATGATATATGTCAGTCAAAGTATTTTATCATTGTTTTAGAATTGCAGAGCATAATCTTTTCATATTGTTCTACGTTTTATTGTAAATATAGTTTTTGGTTTGAGTTTTGATTATTGCTTATTGGGTTTAACGTCTGTAAAACACTGTGAAAACCTGATTATTTGATTCTCTCTCTTCCATCTGAAGGAGTTTAGGTATCTTGGTGTGATGACGGTAGGATGGAGATGGGCAGATGGATCAGGGCTTCTTCTGGAGCCATGCTGGCGCTGATCCGGTCTGCTGTGGTGAAGAGCTGAGAGCTTTAGCGCTCCGTCTCACCTAGGATCATGGCGTCTGAACCAGGACCAGAAGAACCAGATCCTGGGTACCAGCAGCTGAAATGAGCGTCCTCTGGGCGACCGGCTCAGCCTCAGAGAGAGGCAGAGGAGCTCAACGTGGAGCTGCTGGGATGTTAGCATCAAAACACTTTCATTTCTGATTTAAAGGTGGAAAGGTTTACCCATCATGAGCTGGAGTTCAGTAACCAAAGATGTCAGCATCCCTGCAGCCTGATGTTAAGGAGCAGAACCTCTGGTTGAACTTTGAATTATCATTTTGTTGTTAACATGGGATGAACATCCTCTAAGATCCAGTGAATCATTTTAAACAACAGACCTGGCTTTGTGTCAGTCTCTCCAGGCCTTTTATTTTGAAAGAGTTGCTGATGCCAGAGAATCAGGGCCACCGATGCTCCACCATGCTTAAAGGTGACCACACGTTTCTCCTTTATTTTACAGCAGACCCACCAGGACAGTTTGTTGCTGAAGAGTTCAGTCTCTCAGAATCAGAATCAACTTTATTCACTAAGTTTATGGGAACTAACAAAGAATTTAAATTCACATTCCAACGCTGAAATTGAGTAAAAGCAGCAGACAGGAAACAGAAAAAGGTAAGAACAGGAGCAGGAAGTGCAGGAGTGGTTTCTTTTCATACATACATACATATCTATAAGTATGTGTTCAGAACCTGGTTCTGTCGGCCCGTTTCAGCCGTCAGCGCTCTGCAGCGCCGCCCTGCAGGTAAAGCTGTGAATAACCTGTGACCAGGATGAGTTGGACTGACAGCTATGGGTTTGCTAAATCCACCATTTAGTGAAAAATCATTATTATTTTAATACTTTTTTTAACCCGAACAAACGGGCCCCAACTTGTTCTTCACTTTTTGAGCGATCATGCTGCTGCAGTGAAAGA
>NC_046362.1:39318410-39363410 GCF_011125445.2 Fundulus heteroclitus
ATGATGATGTGCCCCTGGGCAAGGCACTTAACCCCAGGTTGCTTCCTGATCTGTGAATCGGTGCATGAATGTGTGGCTCTGCACCAAAGCGCTTTTAGTGGTCGCTGTGACTAGAAACCCGACCTGACCACCCCCCATGGGAGCAGCTGGGTGTGCTGCCACCCCAGATAAGTGTGGATGTATGCGGGGGGGGGGGGGGGGGGGGGTGTAGCTTAAAGCTCCATCTCTGGTCTCCCCCGTTTCTTCCTCGGCTCTCACCCGTTGACTGTGGATTTCTGCGGATTGTGAAAGCTCTGCAGCACTCTGGAGCAGAATTTACGAGCTTCTCTGGTGTCACCGTCCTGACGCTGAGGAGAGGCGCTGAGGAGAGGCGCTGAGGAGAGGCGCTGAGGAGATGGCCTCTGGATCCGCTCCTCGTCTCCAGGCTCTCAGAGCTGCAGAGCAGAGAACGAGGGGATTTCAGCCGGTTCTGTGGGACGTTCCCAGCCATAAATCCTGGCCTTATCTGGTGAGAATGCTCCTCCAGACATCCTGTGAGCGGGTTGAGAAGGTGAAGACATACCAGGAGGAGCAGATCATCAGGGGGATTTACATGTGCAGAGCAGTGGACAGCAGGTTGCCTGTGGCCTTCCTGCTCCAGCCGGTACCATCCGCTGCTGCCGCGGGACGCAGAGAGAAGACCTCCATAAAGCCCCGGCTCTTTGTTGCAGGAGGAGCGGGAATAAAGCCGCTCCTTCCTAATGGCTCCTCTCTTTTGATGAAACAGTTCCGTTCAGGCCACTCGGTGGGATTCTGTCAGGTGGCGCAGGCTGGTTCTGTATTAATTAATAACGTTGGTCGGCCCATTCAGGCCTATGCAAATGGCCTCGGCTAGAACCCGGGAGAAAGGAGACAAAGGCTGGGCCCTTGCATTTCATATGCAGAGCCGTGTGAGGGTCGGCGCTGCAGGGCCTCTTGATAGGAAACAGCAGCGCTTCCCTCAGGCATGCCGCCGGATAATGGCTCAGAAACAAGCTCATTAAGGGAGATTACCAACCTCCATTCCTGCACAGACACCAAGCACTCCAAGCTTCCTCTTCTATTCTCATTCAATGGAGCTAAAGTGGGAGAATGGTTGGGGGGCATGGGGCAGACAGATGCACCCCAACCTGTCTGCTTGGGTTATTGAGCTCCGTCTTCTTGCCATATTGGCGGGGATTATTCTGCATTAAAGGCAGGATCCAGCAGCCCCTCCAGTAATGCTATGCATGGATTTGTGGCAATGGTCATAGAAGTTGGTCAAAAGGAAACTCTGGACCGGTTCCAGCTCACTGCTGTCCAGAAACAAATCCGTTGTTCTTGAAGGACAAAATGAAGATTTTGCAACAAAATGGGATTAAAAAAATCGAGTTTCCTCGTGGTTTTATCTCTAAAAAGGTGGAGTTTCTTTGCAGAGTTTGAGATGTAATTCAAGTCTGCGTGAACTCTACTTCTCCTTTTTTATGTCCCTTTTTTAATGCATTGTGTTTAAATGTGGTTTTTGATAAAAAGTGCCAAAGGAAGCCCTTTCCTGTTGCAGCTCTAAACTGATCAGTTAGAAGCAACATGGCTTCCCAGTTTAAACTGAGTCACTTCTTTGCGTTAATGGAGAATGGGCGCCTTCCTGTGTTGCTCTGGAGGAAAATCTGCTAAATTAACTGAATAATTATTTATAACATTTAATCCAATCATTATTTATCCTTTTATGGCATTTGGACGACCGCAGAGAAAACGCATAACGTCTTTGTTTAAACAACGCTTCATTTAAGTCTCATCTCTATTATACACACCTCTGCACCTATATTAGGGAGCCCAGCCAATCACAGAGGAGCCCAGCCAATCACAGAGGAGCTCAGCCAATCACAGAGGAGCCCCAGCCAATCACAGAGGAGCCCCAGCCAATCACAGGGAGCCCCAGCCAATCACAGAGGAGCCCCAGCCAATCACAGGGAGCCCCAGCCAATCACAGGGAGCCCCAGCCAATCACAGAAGAGCCCTAGCCAATCACAGAGGAGCTCAGCCAATCACAGAGGAGCCCCAGCCAATCACAGAGGAGCCCCAGCCAATCACAGGGGAGCCCCAGCCAATCACAGAGGAGCCCAGCCAATCACAGAAGAGCCCTAGCCAATCACAGAAGAGCCCCAGCCAATCACGGAGGAGCACCCAGCCAATCACAGGGCAGCAGCTCCATGCAGTCTTCATCCAGGCGTGGTGAGGACGGGTCAAGAAAGAACCCAACATGGTGGTCGGTACCAGACGTCTGAGCATTTCAGAACCTGCTGATCTTCTGGGATTTTCACCCACAACCATCTCAGGTTCACAGAGAATGTTGTGAGGAACTCTGCAGAGAGCAGCAGCTGAGGAGGAGAACGGGTCGGCTGGTACCGGCTGACAGAAAGGCAACAGGAGCTCAGAACCTCTGGTTCTAACCAAGGTCTGCAGAACCCATCTCTGACCAGAACCTGTAGAACCGTGAAGCAGCAGAAGACCACAGCAGGTACCGGACCTGTCAGCTAAGATAACCAGATCCACACGGACTCACCAGAACTGGACCAGAACTGGACCAGAACCTCACTTCTGTCCTGCTGGTGGTGGTGCTGACCCATCAGTACCAGCTGAGCATGGTTTAAACCCACAGCCTACCTGAGTGTTGGCGCCGACCATCTCCATCCTCTATTGGACCATGTTCTGGTGGCTGCTTCCAGCAGGATGCCACTCTGATCATGGCGAGGTTCACTGGGCCGACCCGGTTCTAGCAAGGTGGGCCAAAGGCAGTGCCAGGATGGAAGGTTCCCAGCAGAACACGGTGACCCGAAGCTGTAAAGTTCCCCTGGTTCCTCCCTCCAGGCTCCGCCCACCATCACAGTCTGTTTACCTAAAGGTCCGTTTCTAAGCGGTGAGTCAGAACCTCGACAAATGGGCCACGGTTCTGCACGGCTTCTCTGCGGCGCGAGGGAATCATGTCCGGCCGGCTGGATGTGGTGATTCATGCAGCGGCATGTCCACAGAGCCCCGCTCCTCCTGCTCCTCCTGCTCCTCCTCCTCCTCCCGCTCCTCCTGCTCCTCCTGCTGGTGGCGCCGTCAGCAGCAGGAGGAGGAGCAGGAGGAGCGGCGGCGGCGGCGGCGGCGGCGCTATAAATACCCGCCCAGCTGAGTCACGCTGCAGAGATGCTACAATTATCCCAGCAGCTCCTTCTGTGCGTGGCTGGGAGTGAAGCTCAGACATTCTCAGATGTTTAAACGCTGCCTCTGCTCTCCTCTGCTCTCCTCTGGTCTCCTCTGCTCTCCTCTCACTAACACCTCTTTATCCATGTTCTCTGAGAAGGACCAAGACCTTTTAGCTGCTTTTCACGTTTTTATGTTTCTGTGGCGATACAGCTGAGGCCAACACTGTCCCTGGGAGACAATCTGAAAAGCAAAACTTATTTATCTGACTTTATTAATTAAATGTGTCAAAATGATTCATCCCCTTCTCAACAATCAACTGGGAAAATCTTTATTATCCCACAAACCTAATTTTTTTCCACATTTTGTCTGATTATTCCTCCTTGGTGATGAGCTCCAGGCCGCAGTTGGAAGGACTCCTCACCATCACCCTAATCTTTAGCTCAGATCAGGTTCAGGTCACAGGAGGAACCATGCGTGGGCAGATATGTAGCAGCAAAGTTTCTGATTTTTAATGAAATCAGATTCTAGTTTAGGTCTAGACACAGCATTGGGTTTAATTTAGAGGTCCCACTCTGACATTTATTTAAAGGCACTTTTAAAATGTCCTTTTGGCTCCACGGTCTTGATGAACGAGGACCGAGCCAGTAAAATGTTTCAGGCTTGATGTTTTCCTCCAGCCTGTGACTTTAAGGCTGCAGCAGAGATCGATGGTGGAACAGGAGGAAAGCTGGACGCTGCAGCTAAGGAGGAACTCTGACTTCTGGAAAACGAGCGCAGACGACTCGGATGCTGCAGAGTTTCCTGTTGTAGCTGCAGCGTTCCTGCAGGGTGCATGAAGCAGGAGAACATGAGATCTTTGAGAAGGCAGGGCTGGACGGCGGCTCTCTGCACATTTTCACCACCAGCCTGCCTCCCATTAGCGGTGAGACAAGAAGCCATTCCCCGGATTCTGCCTGTTTTTAACTCTGATGGGCCGACGGGACGCGCCGCCTCTCCAGGACACAAGTCAGCCTGGAACACTAGAGCCTGATTTCCAGCTGTGGAGCTGAGTTTGGCTCCTGTTCAGCTCCCCCACCTTAATGAACTCACATCTTTACCGTGCGCTGTGTGCGTGGTAGCCACCCAGGAGGGTGCCCGCTGCACGGCGCGTTCCCGGCGGCCTTGGGATGACGTTTGGTGGGTAGCAGCACGGCGAGTGAAGGCAGGAGAAAGGAGCATTGAAGGCCAGCCTGCCGCTGCTCACAGGGAGCTTTCCATGGCAGGCGATCCTCTCAGCTACCTACGCTGTTTACGCTGCGCATGAATATCAATGAGGGCCTCCTGAAATACCGCCATTCTTCCCCCGCCTGCCGGTCGGCTGCACGCGCTCACGCTTGTTCTGCCACAGACCTGTGTTGTCTGGAGGGAGAAAAATCAGCTTGTTGCCCACCGCCTGCCGTTCGCCCCCCCCCCACAAACCCGCATGTGTGCCCTGAGCGTGTTGGCCTGCCGCCATTGTTCCTGCAGCGTGTCCGCGGCGCGGCTTTCAGCGGCTCCAGGTCGGCCTCTGCAGTCGCACCTTTCAGCAGAGCGGTGATGTAACGACGGGGCGTCCTCTGGGCTCGAGGTGGCCGGCCTTTAATAAGGCAGGCTGTATAATACGTTCATTTATTTGTCAACACTGAGCCCACATGATGAGAAAGCGCCGCAAATCTTAAAGCGCCAGAGAGCGGTCGGCCTCTGCAGCGACCAGAGAGCCGACCTCTTAGCTTCACATACAGAAACAGTGAAGGGAGAAAAATCTGCTTCAGAGGCGTCACACGCTGAATATGGCCACATGCTAATGAGCTCCAGGCCCCCGCTGGCCCCCGCTGACCCCCGCTGGCCCCCGCTGGCCGTAGGCGGCCCCCGCTGGCCCCCGCTGGCCCCCGCTGGCCGTAGGAGGCCCCCGCTGGCCCCCTCTGGCCGTAGGCGGCCCCCGCTGGCCATAGGCGGCCCCCGCTGGCCGTAGGCGGCCCCCGCTGGCCCCCGCTGGCCCCCGCTGGCCCCCGCTGGCCGTAGGAGGCCCCCGCTGGCCGTAGGCGGCCCCCGCTGGCCGTAGGCGGCCCGGGGACGGCCCGCTTTTCGTCCTCCAGAACCTCACCAAGGTCTGGACAGGGACTGGAGAAGATGTCTGCCTCTTCCTCACCTTGTCGCCACGTTGTCCATCAGGCCCGTCCTCCTCCCCCTGTGTCCCCGCAGCCCGCCGCGTCTTTGTCCCGCTGAATTCTGGGTATGGACACAGAGGGGAAGGATGGCGTCTGTGAATTGGGTGAAATGAGGTGATGACTGCGGACAATGGAGTCACACTCTTCTGCCGGCCTCTCACAGAGACGCCACTCTATTAATATGCTAAGAGATAGGAGGGCGGCGGAGGCAGGCCGCTGCCTGTTGCAGCAACAAAGAGCGGGGCATGTGTGCCATTCAGCGGCTCCTTCTGAGCGGGCCATGTGTTATCCACAAAGAAAGGTAGAAGTTGAGCAAGACATAAAAAGAGAAAGGAGAAGTGTCCCTGTGTCTGTCCCCCAGCTGTATGCCAGTTTTCTTGCCTTCTCCAGCTTCTGGCCCGTTCACAAGCTGTCTCATTTGCATTATGAATGACAGTGAGGGGAGCTAACAAGGTTATTGGGCTTTGAGACGCACGCCTGTGACCACACGTGGAAAAAGGACCTACAGCAGTGCACGCTGGCAGCCGCACTGAGCTTCTTTATTCCCTCTTTTCCAAGCGCCATGGGGCTTTTTTTCAGCGCGCACACGATTTACTCAGGAGGTGGAAGAAAAGGGGCCGGGCTGGGGAGCGGCTGAGGGTGGCTGCTTTTCAGCTGCTTTACAAGCCAAGCGAAGCCTCATTATCCAGGCCTCTGGTCATTAGAGAGCGCTGCGCTCTGCGAGCGGATTTATTAGCCGGCTGCTAAATTTCCATGTTATGTTGTTTCATGGTGGCATGCACTGGATCTGCATTGTTTCTGTGAATGCCGGTAAAACAAAAAGGTGAATGTGGGCAGAGACGGCCTGATCCAGAGACCAGCAGCTGTTTCAAAGAGAAACTGAAGGATTTCATGTGGAAATAGATCAAATACTCTGATTGTTGGGGTGATGGAAAGTGCTAATCTGTTGGATTTAGTTTGCTGCCCTGGTTCCTTTCTACCGAGCATGGTTTGCTTTAGCTGTGTCCTGCTCTCTAGCAGCGGCTCATTCAGCCGTCAGTGATGTGACGCCCGCTGTTAACGCTTCAGGTGCTCCATCTCCTCGCTGCCATTCTGCTCACTAAAACCGTCTTTACTCACATCAGATGTTTAAAGCCCAGCAGATGTCAGACCACATCACTGCTGCCGCTGAAGACGTTCTATATGTTCTTTAGATCGTTCTGCAGTGGGAAACTGAAATGTAACTGAAGTGAATTTTGTTGCAGATTTCCGATTCGCCATGTACCCTCCCTCCATGATCGCTACAGGAAGTGTGGGGGCCGCCATCTGCGGCCTGCAGCTGGACTCGGCTGACCACTGTCAGTGGGGGGACAGCCTGACGGACCTGCTGGCCAAGATCACCAACACAGAAGTGGTGAGTTTGTCTCTGTGCGTGCAGGACGCCGCCAACGACTTCATCAAACACAAACTTCTGGTTTCAGGACCGCAGGTTCTGATGTTTGGAGGCAGGGAGCTAAATACATCACTGTTCAGTTTATCTGAAGGTGCAACCGCCTATGTAAAGGAGTGTGTTTACATCACTGAGCTATATTATCCACTGGAGTGCTAATCACCGTCTGTTTGAACGAGTCGCTGTGAAGCCGCCATATTGGTACTCCCTATTTCCCCCAGTAACTAGGGAATATGTGCGCTACAGCATCGAATAATGAGGATTTTCTCATGTTCAGGGGGGGCTTAAGACTTTTAAAATGTCAAATGCCATATACTTTTATGTTATGTTCTAAAAATATCAAGTAATGAGAGTCATGTGCTGAAATATTTTGCATTTTATTCATTTAAATATATATATTTAACATTTTTAAATATATAAATAACAATATACAAAAACATATATTTACATATGTGTATACATATATACATATACACATACTTATATATACATATATATATATATATTTAATATGAATAACATGTAAAATATTTCAGCACCTAATTTCCTAGTAGTTGATAGTGTTAGTACATCCACTGACTGTAGAATTACCTGTGAAACGTTTTCACACAGCCAGAAAACTGCTTGTTGTTGCAACCAAATCCTGTGGGATTCTGTGAGAGTAGGGAGTAGCAAGATGGCCGCCAGTGACTTCAGTTTTTTAGCTTAATCAGCACTCCAGTGTATTATATAGCTCAGTGGTTTACATGTTTAGACAGAACTATCAGGCTGCGTTTCTATTGAACAATGATTTACTGATCAATCATGCCTGTAGTTGTGTCTCTGAGGGAGATCTGTGTCCTGGGGGGAGATGCTGAGTCGGCTCTGCAGTCTGTAGGAAATCCTCTAATCAGTCGCCGTCTAACAGCTGAAACCTGGAATTAGTATTCCATCATCAGGTTTGGTTTCCCTTTCAGCCAAACTGGGGACATCCTCAGCTTTCTGGAGGCATTTTCAGCTCACAAGCAGAAATGCTGAATTCCACGCCCTCGTTGGGACATCCGGCTTCCTGGTGAACGGTTTTCCATCACTGCTGGTAAAACACAGCATGGAGCACATGACGTGACACCAGCAGCGGTTTGTTTGGCATTGGAAGCGTTCTGCTGCGTTGTGCTGCCGTTAATGGAGCCAGGCTTAGACCTGCTCTGTCGCTCCCAGTTGTGTCGCCGTGTGAGAGGCCGTAGCGTTGCAGCGATGGCTCAGACCAGCTGACGGGGAGACGCCTGGCTTCATGGTGCAGGTGGTGCAGGGAGAGGCTGGGAGAGCATAAGTGGACTTCTTTATTTGTCTCTGCTGTGAAACTTGCCATCAGAACCTGACCTGTGCAAAACAGCAGGCGGCCGCAGGGACCGGGTCCAGTTCTGAAGCCGCGGCTTGGCAAGAGGACGGTGACTTCTGGTTGGTACCGGCAGACTGCAGACAAACATGTGAGAGGACGTGGTGCAGGGATCCGGTCAGGTCACGCCTCCCGTACGGCCGTGTTGCTCCTCTCCTCCGTGGTCGGTGATGCTCTCTGGTCGGAGCTGTGTGGAGCCTCTCAGAGCAGCCGGGGAAAAACAAACAGCAGCACAGCGCCTCACTGTGTTTGGCTCTGTGATGTTCATTCCTGGCTGCAGACGAGCCGCGGCTTACAGTAAACAGCATCCTCTCCAGCTGGACGTATAGGGCAGGCTTCCCCTCTCTTTACCTGCAGAGACGTGGAGCATGGAGCCCACTGCTGCAGGTTTAATCATTGCTCTGAGGTTTCTGAGCTGCTGTCATTCCTCCTGTAGCCACAGACGCTCAGCTCCATCTGAGAGGTGGCCTCCTGCAGAGGGGCTCAGCAGCGTCTCAGCCAGGCTAAATATTAAGGCAAAGCGCGTTTCACCAACCTTTGCAGCTGCTGCTGCCAGCTACTGCCTCAGCCCCCCCCCCCCCCCCCCCCCCCCCCCCATCACTGGCATCTTTGGTATCCAGAAGCTGTGGTCGTCCAGTGGAAATGTGATAGGGCCAAGTCACAGTCCTGGTCACTGGAAGAATGCATGTTGCCCCCCCACACACCTCGCTGGGGGTGGGGGTCCATCTGTCCATGCTGGGGGGGGGGGGGGGGGGGGGGGTCCATCATCATCATCACAGGAGTCAGCTTCCTACTTTATAAATGGAGCAGCAGTGATTATTTAGAAGACGATGACGGTGTTTCTGTGTCTCTCTGACTCGCTACGCCTGATGTGAAGGTGGAGAAGCTGAAGGCTTTCCAAGCTCCTCTCTCAGGATTTCAATGCTTGCTGCATGCTGACACACCGGGAACGCATCTTTTCTCCCCGCGCTCCTGGGAAGGCTCTCCTCGCCCGTAAAGCTCTGCAGCCTGAAACAAGCGCGCTTTATTTTGAAAGGTCCTGCCCGTCGCTGATGTTTGGCTGCGCGGGCCAAAGCAGCGAAAGCTCGCTGTGTCTCTGGGAACTTGTGGAAAGTGCGGCTCAGTCCTGAGATATTTAGCTCAGAGGCTGTGAGCCGGGTGTCTGCCTCTGGCTGTTTGTTTCAGCTGTCTGACCCCAGATCCTAACACCGTCTTTTGTGGTGCAGGCAGCAGTTAAAACACATTCCTCGGCTTCACACATTTCTTCCTTTTGGTTTTGTCTGTCTGCACGACTTCCCCCTGCTGCCAGCGTCACAAAGGCCGCCCAGGGATTATGCGCACGCTTTGATTCCTCATTCTGGCACATTGATGCAGAATGATGTGTGTCTGAGCTGAGGCCCATCCAGGGCTGGCGCTCACGTGGTTTCCGGTTCCACACACCGCATTGTTCGCTACCTTGAGCTGCCCTGAAATGCGCGGATGTTTCCAGTAGTCACACACTGAAGTCATTAAAGGTTCTCCAATGAAGCCCCTGGGGCTTGGCTTGGGATCCTAAATGCTGCTTTTTAGAGCTGCAGAGACGGAGGGAGAATGTCTTTTAAGCAGCAAAGCCGTGCATTCCTGTGGTAAGACACAGGCTGTTCCTGCTCATGTTCTGCTCTTCGTTTTCTCACAGGATTTCACATTTTATGACCAATGGGGCTCGTGTTAGTGGGGCTTAGGTACATGGGTGAGAGCACACTGCTCAAATTAGCAGCTGACGTGTTTAAAGGACCAGAACCTTTTAGGTTTCCTCCATGCTTTCTAATTATTGCCCTATATCCATCCCTAGTCTGACCAAAAGACTTGGAGGTGATTTAAAGATGAAATAAAGCAGAATTATGTGATAAAAGGGACGTTCATGTGGTCATTTTACACATTCTACACAGTAACTCTGGTTTCCTATTCAATCGTCGCACCCTGCTGGCCTAATATCTTTATTTCTGTCTTTTGTACTTTGTTTTTGCTGTTTGTTGGCAAACAAAGCGTTTAGTGCATATTTACTATAACCAGACCAGATGAGGAGAAGCCACAGAGACGCAGACATGTTAATGATGTTGTGTCTGCGTGTTTTGAGGAATCTTCCTGACCCAGATTTCATTATAGTCACACATAATGACATTAAAGCTTCCTGATTCTTTATAATGACGTTATAATCAGAAGTAAACCTGTTCTGATTCCTACCTGTGGAAGGTAACGCCCGTAGATCTGCTTCTGGTTCTGTGGATCGCTCGCAGCACATGAACGAGGCATCTTCTCCGCTACGCCACTCCCAACATGGCCGACGTGAACGAGGCGTTGCAGGACGGTCTGCTGGCTGTGACAGGAGCAGCGTTGTGCTGACGGTGCAGAACACTGTCAGGACGGACGCTTGGCGCTTATCGCTTCGTCTGAAGATGAATTGATGTTCCTGCTGCTTTCTTTTCATGGTCAGAATAACGGCGTGGCTCCTTTAACAATCCCCCTGCTGAAATCTGGCTTCCACTTGTCCCCCCTTCAAGGTGTCATGCGTTTTGCCCTTTGACCCTTGGTGTTTGTGATGTGAGGGACGGCTCAGTTTCCACTTCATCGGCTCCAGTAGCACCAAAGGCTGCCACACGGGCTCAAACTGTGGCCATCAGGTTTACGTTAGGTGGAAGTGAAGAATGCTTCTGTGCTCCTGCAGAGCCACACTTTGACCCGTCTGCTGCGGTCCGGGCCGCTGCATTAAGGCGGGGCTCAGGTGTGTCTGAGCCTTTCTCCTCCAGAGAGCAGACGCCTGACTGGACGTCACTTTGCAGCGTTGCAGAATGGTGGAGCTCGTTAACGGCGTTAATCAGCGCTCCTCTCCTTCAAACCTTTCTGTGACGGTGCGGCTCTGACCTACTGCCTCGCTCCTCCTGCGCCTCCTGTCCTCTCTCAGCCTCCATCAGCATGGAGACACGAGGCCTCGGAGCCGCGCAGGGCCTCCTCTCCCAGGCGGGTTCTCGTGTTGCCACGGCGGCCTTTGATGGTGAAACCCGAGGAGGCCGGGTCTCAGATGGATCCCCTGCAGGCGGACAGGCGCGCAGGCTGGCTCTGGTTAAGAAAGCACCACCTCGCTGTTTCCCAGGGGGGGGGGGGGTTAACGCAGCCCTGGTGCTACCTGTGTTTTCAGCTGCTGTTGTCAAGGAGGCCTGTGTTTGGGTTCTGTGTGGGAATGTTTGGGGAGGACCAAGGTGGATGGATGGAGGTGTGTGTTTGGGGGGGGGGGGGGCTATGGGGGATGGATCACTGCAGACGACCCTGGTGGGCTGATGTAATGCTCAGCTCTGGCCTTTGTCAGCTCAGTCCGTGGCTCAACATCCATCGCCTGCAGTTCCTTTGGAGTTCTGTGCTTGTTTGGTACGGCGGGAAGAATAAAGCGACTAGTTGTAGGTTTGAGTCCCGCTTCCATCTGCCCCATGTTGCTGTGCAAGGCATCTAAGATCTAAATGGCTACTGCGTATCGGAACATGAGTCTGTAGTGTAGAGCACTTTGATCAGTGGATGGATGGATGGATGGATGGATGGATGGATGGATGGATGGATGGATGGATGGATGGATGGATGATGGATGGATGGATGGATGGATGGATGGATGGATGGATGGATGGATGGATGGATGGATGGATGGAGGGATGGATGACGGCTAAAAGTATTTCTGGTTCTGGCTTCAGCCTGTTTGGTCAAATCTGTCTTACATCAATAATGTGAAGCTGCTCAGCGTGAAGCTGGAGGTTTAAACCTGAACTTCAACGTTTCCACAGCGTGTTTTTGCAGGCGTCACGTTAAAAACTGTTTATTTCCATGGAGAACATCCCATAATCAGAGAACTCTGGAAATGGAAATACAAAAGAATATGCAGAGCTGATCCCTCTTCTCAGGGAAGCCTTTGATTTACGAATCAGGAACGATTCTGTAAAATGGTGAAAAAGCACCGAGAAAACAACTAAAAACTGCTAATTTACGTCTGAACCTGTCCTGCGTTAATTGAAAGGAGTGATTGTCACGGCTTTGTGTCTTGGTGCTGTTCGCAGGACGTTTTGAAGGAGTGCCAGGAGCAGATCGAGCGCGTTCTGGAGAGCAGCCTGCGTGAAGGGCGGCAGCAGCAGCAGCAGCAGCAGCAGACTCAGAGAGGGCCCAGTGGGAAAGGCCTGGACGAGCTGGACCAGTCCTCCACACCCACAGATGTCCGGGACGTCAACTTGTGAAGCACCAGGGGGCGCCGTTGCACAGGATTTACAAAAACCTTTAAAAGCGTCATGAAAAAAACTTCAGTTTTCATAAAAGCAGAAAAAAAAAGAACAAAAGACCAAAAATCATTAAAAACAAACGCCCTTTAAAAGAAATGCAAGGACAGTGCTTTCTAGCTTTGTAGATAATCTGTCCTCCAAGTGAAAAAATATGAAATCGGTTTTCTATGATGCTCTGGTCTAAAAGCAACAATCTGATGAAGCTCTGCGGTGCCTTGGATATAGAGAAGGGAAGCCAATCATATCTGCATTCTGCCTTTGATTGCCTTGTATGACCTTTACTTTAAAAAGCTGCATACACAAGATAACAGCGGAGCTTATGTTATTTCTTTTCTCTTTTTTATTTTTAAAGATTATTGTCACCATTGCATTATGAGCTGGTGTACGAGAGGATGTGTCCTCCACTGCCACGCAACGGTGAGAGGAAGACAAAAGAACTTTGTAGAAAGAGCCAGAAGGTCCCATTTCCAGGCTGGCATGATAACAATTATTAGTGGTATTAGTTTTTATGATTATTAATACTGCCATTAGAAATCTTTTGGAACTTCATAGTGGATCAATAAGCTCCTTGTGTCAGGCTGCTTGTATGCATCGGTGGATGCAGTTTGCTTGTGTGTGTGCGCGTGTGTAAATCTGTACATTAGCAGTCTGCAGCATGAGGCACTTACAAGAAAATACCAGACAGAGCGAGTGGAGGCTGCGCATGCTTTGTCAATCCTTATAACAGGGCATCTATGCTAAATCACTGCCTTAATGCATTAACAGTGCATCCTAATTCATTGTCGGTCCCTGAACCTAAAGGATGGACAATGACTGAGACGTACAGAGGCGTGGACAAAGGGACGTGCTTTAGAGTCCCGTATGTGTCTCCTGAGCTCCTCAGACTCAGAATATGAGCTGCTTCACTGCCAGCGACACCCAGAAATACAACAGATACTTTCTTCCTCTGCTTTCTGGGGGGGGGGGGGCATGCCCCTCGCTGCTGTGTGAGCAGCAGAAATCCATGACTGGTTGACAGAATCATGTCTAAGAGAAGCTTTCAAGTCAAAACTTGAAGAGACGAGTGAGGCTGAAAGAGGCGACTGGTTGTGGTGGTGCAGGAGCATGCTGCTGTGGAGGAGACGGTGCTGAAACGCCTCAGTGTTTCAGGTGGAACCGGCTCTGGGGTTCACATTATGGGTGACATCCCCTACGATGTCATCTGGGGTGGGGGGGGTAGGGTTAGAGCAGGATGGTCGTAAACTTTCTACGCTTCTGGGTCCATTCCAGCTACCTTTTCTAATTTCAATGGCAAAGCACTTTGAGAAGAAGCTCCCCAGGAGATGAGTCCCATACGCATCTTTAACTCCTCCTTTTCTTTGGGTGTCCCAACATCAGACAGAAGATCTGAAACTCACAGATTTACATTTAGGAGACATTCCTGCTTAAAATGAGACATTCCTGCTCAGACAGGGGGGGGCGTAGGAGTAGAGAAAGGAAATATCCATTCTAACATTCTTACAGAGGTCCGGATCCGCCTCCTGGTCCAGAGTCTCTGCTTTTCTTTTCCGCTGACAAGAAATTAAATCTTAGTTGTTGTGTTTTTACTTGAATTTTCCTTTTTATTTATCTGCATCACAGCCACAGAGAGGCAGCAGAGAGCGACATGACTGGGTGGATCCCAGACATCACAGATGGGGCCCAGATGGGGTGGTGAGGGTCTGAATGGGTCCTGGTTCTGGGCCTACACCAGAACCAGGACAGCTGAGGGTCATTAAGGCCCGTTTGGGCCCAGACCCCCTCAGTACCTGCCTGGGCCGACACCTTATGGGGCCCACACACCTGGCTGTGGGCCCACACACCTGGCTGTGGGCCCACAGGTCCAGCCATTGTCACAGGGCAGTGATGCTTGCAACGTTAACATCCATTCAGAAGGAGGAGCACCCAAACTGAGGTGCCCCCCCCACCTGGAGGGACCCATCGTTTCGCCTCTGTCTGCCTGATGAAGCTCTCTTCTCAACTTTGTTGTGATTTTTTTTTTATCTTTTCTGCAGACTTGTTGCATGTGTGATGTGTTGACACCACGGCTCAGTTTGTGTTCCATGTTTTATTGTTTGTTGGGGGGGGGGGGGGGGGCTGGTGATCAGACCCACTGTAGGGGTTTTTCTAAGATTTAGAGATACTGTATTCCAAAGTGAAGAGAGGTCCGAGGAGGAGGAGTGAAGACATCAACAAAAAAGTGTCAATATTTTATTGTCTTTTTGCGCTGCTAAGAGCTATGAATTTGTTTCATTTATACAAAAAAAAAATAACATTACCTAGTCGTGATGTCACTTGTGTGCTGCTATTTTATAAACATTTGTATTATAATATAATTATTTTACTGCTTAAGAGATACATCCAGAAACAAAGTAGATGGTTTTAGAAGAACGTGAAATGAATATTCGACTGGAAATGTTCCTTGTACAGTTAGGTAGCACGTTTTATTTGCCCTGTTTTGTTATCTATTTTGCTCTCCGTCACATTCTGCGTCAGTGGTATTTCCTATACCTCAGGATTACTGGACAAAATCAACACAAATCCGTCGCATATACCTCTGCAGCGAGGGAGCCTGGAACAGAGGAGGAGCGGGAATACTTTGGGAAAATAGCAGCTCTTACGGAGGATTCCTACTGCTTCAGTGGGGCAACAACTTCCACCTGGACTCAACCCGAAGGGGGAGAGGGAGAGGGAGGGGGCACAGCCTTTGATAGATCATGCATGTCCATTTTTGTCCGTGCCGGTGCTACGGAGGGGAGGAAGCGTTCCCCAGGATGGCCAAAGTGCAGTTTTTGCTTTACATGTCCATGATCACCATGAATGTCATAAATAAATGTGGATTCTGTATGTGAGAAAGTTTTGTTCTGGTCCAGAATAATGTGTTTGGCACCACTGGAACGGCCCCACCTGTCATGTTCATGTGGTGAACGTTGGAATGGTGCAGATTTCCCCTGGAGTCCCTCCTCCACTGTTGTAACTCATCATGTACCTCAAATGTCTGTTGCACAACCTCTGCTCAATAAACTTCTGCTTTAAAGGGTGTGACACCACATCAGCTCACTGCTTCCTACGCCTTTCTTCACTTTTAGCAGCGTCTGGATCAACGCGCTGGTCTATCTGGAAACCAGAGTCAGCTCAGCTTCACCAAGCAGGGGAACAAACAGAATATCTGCGTAGTTCCTCTTAGTTTTAAACAATAATGAATAATAACGCCTCACACTGTGCTGCAGGGTTCTCCCCTCAGTTTCCACTTTAGTTGCAGCTAAATGTTTCAGCTCATCAAACTGAGACAACCTAATAAATATCATATAAATACTGTAAAATAACTGAGCCCTAAACCAGCTTTGGCCCTTTTTGCATATTTTCGGCATAATTCCAACAGGTGGGACAACCTTTGCTCTAAAACCAGCTCCACAGCAGCAGATCATGAAGGCGGCTGGAGCTTTAGTGACGAGGGAAGAACTAGAAAGAGGCTGGAACAGCAGTGGCCGTGGTCATGGGGGCAGTAACCCTCTGGAGAAGTGGCTCCAGCAGGAACCTGGAGGAACATCAGACATCTCAGTCCAGAAGAGCGCAGGAACAGCTGAGATCCTAAGAAGAACCCTCTAGCTGCAGGCGTCAGGGACCTGAGCTGGAGAGATGGAGCTTTGAGATGCAGTTCTCCTTCCAGTCCTCCTGTCTCCACCTCCTGCTCTGGGTCCAGAGGGCGTCCCAGGACAGAACCGGTCCTCCTGATGAGTTCATCAGCCTCTCAGCTCCAGATCAGCTGCTCCATCAGAACAGAGAAGATAGCTGATGCCTCCAGAGCTAAAGAAGGTCTCCAGCAGCGCCCCCTGCAGGCCAGGAGACCTCAGCCTCCCCAGCAGGTAGATTCTGCTCTGACCCGTCCTGTAAGAGTATCAGGGTTATGAGTCCGGTCCAGTTCATGGTTCTGGTGAACATCCAGGTACTGAGAAAGGTCCACTATCTCCACATCAGTTCCCTGGATCTTCTCCTGGGTCAGTGATGGGTCTGGACCTGAGAAGGTCCTCCAGCTGCTCCTGTTTCCCTGCATTTAACCTGAGGAGGTTCTGCTGGAGGCGCTCACACCGATAGACTGAGATCTGGACTTTTCTCTGACATAAACAGGAGTTTTATATTTCTTTTTTAAAGTCAGAGGGTTTTAATCCGAACGTTGTCTTTAGAGATTTATTTTTCCATTTTCTCTGTGAGCTGACTTCTGGTTGCTGGAACTTCAAAATAAGGTAAGGAGAGCCGGGAAAGTCGGTCGATGCTGTTTTTAACTGTCAGGAGCAACCAGAGAGTTAAACTTCTATAAATGTCCGCCTAGTGTCTCTAAATCCGCGCTTATCGCCTGATTTAGACGCAAAGCAACAGAAAACAGAGGACGGACCTCCGCGCTTTACTTTCCCAGAGGAAGCAGCAGAACGCACGGACTGGTGCCGCTTTGCGCCTCCAGGGGCGCAGAGTTCTGGAGACAGGACGCGGACAGGCTGTCCCCTGACTGGACGGGACACATGTCTTCTCCATTAGCTGTCCTACCCACAAGGTTCGGAACCCAGAACCTCTCTGCCGGCCACACAATGGAGGCGCTGCGTTTTGGACTCACGCTGGTTCGACAGTAAGTAACGCCGCTTTTGCTGCTTCCCGGAGCCAGAAGGTTATTCCAGCTGCAGCCCCGCCTGCTGCCTAAGGGACGGAGCAGGTGTGAGGAAGCGTGAAGGTCCAAATGGGTCAACCGGGACAGAACCCGGTACCGTGTCCGCATGTAGCCCAGCAGCAGAGGGTTCCCGGTAGGTTCCGGTTCCCCGCTCTGCCCGGTGAGCGCTGCTGTAACACACACCGCCACCAGGGGGCGGGATGAACACCTGCTGCAGTCATGACGTCATCCAGGTCGTTTCTACGTCAGTCTGCCAGGCTTGATGCGCAGAGCTCTAACCACAGTAACCAGATATGAAACTGAAGCATGAAGAAACGCAGCACATGATACGAATCTGGTCTTTTTGACGCGGTAGTTTCCAAAATGATCAGACTGATAGATTAAAATAATGAGAAACATCAAACTAACCAGTCTGACGGATTTATTTATTTAACTTTATCTAAGCAGGTTTTCTCAATTAGATCCAAGATCTCATTTTCTAGACAGACCTGTTTGAAAAAAAATGGCTAAAATGTGATAAAGATCTGAATATTTTGGGAGTCATCAGCATATGCAGTAATTATTGTGGATAATATGTGTTTAATATATGCACTAAACAGCTGCTGTACATACAGGCGCTCCGTGTTGTCATGGAGAACCTTGCCTTTAGTCACATGTGGTAATGTAACGATCTGCCATGCGTCCAGAGGGGGCTAGTAACTAGTTACAGTTACTCAGTTACATTTACCTTTTCAGAAAAATTTACTTTTAAATGTAGTTTTAGTGCGCTGTACTTTTTACTTTTACTTTTGACAAATTATTATTCAAGTATCGCTGCTCTTGAGTAAAATTTCTGGCTCCTCTTCCTGCTGCGAGTAACTTTATGAATAAAGAACAAACTTGTTTTAAATAAAAATGCACCAGAGACAAAAATACTGAGTTTATGTTAAAGTGAGACTTCTTGTTATTTTAAAGTTATTTTCTATCTGCTGAGACTATTGAGCCATTTGGAGGTCAGATGAACGTTCAGTAAACAGTATTTATTGTCTTTGGAAGTATTTTGCGCTGTTCTGTATATACATTAACTGCTGTGAGTATTAATTTAAGTTTAATGTTGGAAAAATGATTTAGAAAAGTGTTTCTTCTGCCCAAATTTGTTGTTGTGTAATTGTGTTATAGTTTTAATTTTTTACTTTAAATTTGCACACAACCTTATTTTTACTTTAAATTTGCACACAACCTTATATTTTTGTCTGTCCAATTACATAAATTTAAAATATTAAACCGTCAGATGTTATTAGTTGCTCAGTACTTGAGTCGCCTTCTTACTGAATACATTTTTATTCTTACCTGAGTCATTTCTTGGCTGACTGCTGTTTACGTGAGTAACACTGTGGAGGTAGAGCTGCTCTTACGTACCGTAAGTATTTCTCCTTTTCTTCTGTGCAGCGGAGAAACAAAGTACAACAAAGAAGGGCTGTTGCAAGGTAGGAGTGCGGTGCAGCATGTCTGTGGCCGGGTTGTCCGCCTGCGGCTCACCGTCCTGTCCCTGGTGCTCAGGCCAGGCGATAGACTCCTGCTTGTCAGAGGCGGGGCTGCAGCAGGCGGAGGCTGCAGGACGCTACCTGAGAGACGTGAGCTTCAGCAACGTGTTCGCCAGCGACATGCTGAGGGCCCGACAGGTGAGACCCGGCCTCCACTGACAGCTAAATCTACTTCTGCTTACTTACTGACATGTTTTTATGTACAGTGCACTGAGGAAGTATTCACACCCCTGAACTTTCTGCCAAGAAAGGAAATTCAGAGGACTTTGTGTTCTGCACTTTTACTCTGTTGCCTCTAAATAAAACCCAGTGGAACAAAAGTTCTCCAGATTAGCAATCAGAGTCCAGCTGAAGCTGCTCTGGTTCTGGCCTCAGAGGTTCTAAAGAGAACATCAGAGAACAACCAGCATCATAAAGGAACCCAGCAGGTCAGAGAGGAGGTTCTGGTCCAGTTTCCAGCAGGTCAGGTTCTACAGAACCTCCCAGAGTTCTGATCATCATGTGGACCTGGAGAGAGGATGGACCTCCTGCAGACCTACCAGGACATGGACGTCCACCTGGACTGACAGGCTGGACCAGGAGAGAAGCAGGAGGACCATGGTGGCTCTGGAGGAGCTGCAGAGACCAGCAGCTCAGGTGGATCATATGTTGGTCATAAACCCCATTAATCTGGTCTTTATGGAAGAGTGCTGAGTAGAAAGTCATTGAAAGAAAGCCAAAAAGTTTATTTTTGCAGTTTGTCACAAACAAAGCAGGAGGCGGAGCAACACGAGGAAGGAGGAGCTCTGATTGGAGGAGAGCCAGAATGTGACACGTGAACATGCAGGCTGCCTCCTGCAGGCTCTGTATCTGCAGAAATATTAACATTATTCATAAAACCAGCCTTATCAACAAGGCCCAGAGCCGCCGTGACCTTTGACACCGCCTCTCTCCCTCCCCGATTAGGTCCTACAAGCTACACCAGCGTAGCATCTCCAGACCTTCTGTGTTACATTAACGCACCGTCTACTGTGTATATAGCTCTAGATTCTGTATTTCTATCTGTTTGGTCTGCACCATCAACACTAAGTGCAAACCCACTGATTCTGATTCAGATTCTGAAAACACGTCAAGGATAATTGTTTGGCTCTGTTTCTCCTCCAGACTGCTGAAAAGATCATGCAGCAAAACAGCAGCTGTCTGGCTCTACAAATGGTGTGCGACCCGTTGCTTAAAGAGAAAGTACGTGATGTAAAGCAAATATGTTTTCCTAGTAAAACATGTTTGCTTTACAAACAGTGGTTATGTTAATGTCTCATTAGGTTGTTTCATTTATTTCAGTGTTTAATGCGTTGCTATGTAGAGCTTTGGGACTGCAGAGGGCGGACGGGTCCAGGACTTTAAAGAGATGGCCAGGGCTGCCGGGGAGTCTCTCGCAGGCTTCACCCCTCCAGGGGGGGAGACCCAGGAGCAGGTGAGACTGCATCTATTGGCCACTAGATGGCAGGAAACACCCGGCTGGCACTGATTGAACTACTATTTAGAGCCTTTATGTCAAAGCATTGTGTTTCTTACTGCAGACTGTCAGCCATCAGGGCGATTGTCGTGAATCATTTTTGTTTTCTGACACACGCCTGCAGGATGTGCGTCAGTGGCCCTGTCAAACAGTCACTTCTTGGTGTGCTTTGTCTCTGTGGGAGTCTCTGTGGGAGGATGGGCTGTGGGAGGATGGGCTGTGGGGCGGGGCTGCTGGAGGTAGAGGTGTTCTATTGCAGACTTCATGCATTACGTCCAGGCCCTGTACTGGCTCTGGTCCTCCCCAGTTCATTTCCACTAAGCCTTCTGATGATGATGATGATGATGATGATGATGATGATGATGATGATGATGATGATGATGATGTTTCTGTGCTCTCATGGGAAGCTTGTAACACTGTGCTGTGTTCAGGTAAAGGAGCGGGTCAGACTGTTTCTGGAGAACATGCTGCAGCAGATGGGGGCCGAGCACTGGCCTGTCAGCGGGCACGCCGCCGCCGCCGCCGCCGCCGCCGCCGCCCCAGAGGGGTCTCCTGCTGAGGGGGAAGCTGAAGATGGCGTGAGGGGAATGCCTGTCCATGCTTTGGTTGTCACCCATGGAGCTTACATGCGCGAGGCGGTGCGCTACTTTGTGGAGGAGTTGCACTGCAGCTTCCCTTCCAGTTGGGACCAGAGTCATATGTTCTCCTTGAGCCCTAACACTGGAATCTGCAGGTTCACACTGAGGACTGCTAAGGAAGGGAGCAAGTTTGTGCTGCTAGGAATGCGTTGTGTTTTTATTCACAGGGCGGATCACATTAAACAGGCGGAGCAGGACAGCAAAGCAAGAGCAAAGTAACCCATCAGATTTTAATGGTCCTATCTAGAAATATCCTCCTAAACATAATAACTGGCTCCCTGTAGTTTGCTTGTATCCATTTCCTGATGAACATCAGCGTAGACGCTGGGTCCAAATGCAATGATGCACAAACATGCCCACAGATACAGCTTCACTGAATATCAGCGTAAGATGCTGAGCTGTCCAGTCCAAAGACATTAGTTTGGTCCACCGGTCTCTCTAACCTTCCCTTTCTCTGTGATGGACGCTCTTCTTCCAACGTACATATTTATTTTGGAATGTGCCACGTAAATCCAGACTGACCCTCTGTACATAAAACAAGTGTTGTAGCCTATTTAATATTTTTTCATTCATTACCATTTAAAAGCTGAAATTAAAATACTTTTATAGTTAATTTTAGCAAATAATTTGCAAAACAAGTGCACTTTATAAATGAAAATTATAAAGAAAAAACACATTGGACATACTGCATGTCTGATTATCAATTGTGGTGAAATATTTTCAATCATTCTCACAGTAAGAAGGATCTTGGTCATAATATGTGAAATATTTACCAGCAGTTAAGCTTCCTAAACATCTAGAAAACCGTCAGGATCTTTTCCATAGAATGTATCCCATAATAACCTGTTTTTATGGTTGCGTCTGTGCATCAGAGACAGCAGTTTTGCTGCAGATAGATGAGATAAATATTTTGCTATTACACACTGTTTTAAGTTATTTAATGTTTAATAAATAACTCTGTTAGGTATTGTCCAGGGAATATCAGCCCTAACAGCTGACATCAGGACAATAGTTGAAAGGAATGATTCAAGCACCGGCGATCTTTTAACAGCAAACTCTGCACACATGTAGAATAAATGAGTGACAACTTCTCTTCAAGTTCAAGAATTTATTAACAGAAATAAAATGAACATCACTATAGAATGCTGTTTATCTGAATTAACACAATATTTCAATCAACAAATCCTCTCTACTAGGCTAGTGAAACTTAACTAAACTACTAAACAAAATTAAGATAAAAAGAAGCTAAGGAACTATGTACACACAAAAAAGACAAAATAAAATGGTTGAAAACCATCATCAGAATGATTCAGTGAATCCTGGATCACTGCAGGTCTCAGTTAAAGAACCAAAGTTCATCTTAAAGAACGAGGAATGAGGTTAGATTAGCTTAACTAATTTAGAACATTTGGTATGTTTTTCAACCCATTCACAATGCAAACCCTGAGTTAAACAAACATTTGATGAAATAACATTTTACAGAATGATTTGCTCAGTAAGAATCTGTAAACATTAGGAATGCTCAATTTTAATATTTTATTAATGCCATTATTCCTCTGGGAGGCTAGGGGTCGCTGTAGCGACCGGTCGCTAAAATCTGCTAATCCTAAAGTTAAATAAGACACCTTTAAATCAACATTAATATTCCATATTAATGCGGTAATAACGCTCATAGCATTATTGAACGATGGTGGAGCAAAACGAAACAAACCTTATGTTTGAAACGAATCGTGGTCGCGTGTCCGGGAAGAGCGGAAGTTAGCCGGAAGCTAATAGCATTATGCTAGCGGAGATTCGCCACTAACTTTAAAAAGCTTCGGCTGTATTTTAGTCAAAATGAGTGGACCAGATAACACAAACATCAATATCCCATCAATGTATAAAACCCCTGTGGAGATAACCTTTGTTATAACCGTAAAAACACACTTGAATTAAGTTAGCAATGACCTGGTTCGATGAATGCTAGCGGGAGCTACTTTGTAAGCTCCACGGGTTTTAAAAACACGGAGAAAACGCATTAAGTAAACCATTCCATATAAACCTTTTAACTCTTCCTGTTTATTTCTCTGCCAAACCTGTCGGCGTCTCTGTGTCCCTTCGCTTCACTCTGGGCGTCCAGATGGAAGCAGGGTGAAGGCCGATGGTCTGACCAGCGGCATGCGGCTAGTAGGCGGCTATGGGCTAGTAGGTTTCAGCTAGCCCATAGAACCCTATGGGCTAGCTGAAACATGGCTGTTGGAGCAGGCGGCTCCGGGTCCTTCATCCGATTCTTTGACCCGGTTGCAGCGGGCGATTTCAGATCAGATTGGCCTGGTTGCAGAAGAGGAGGCCGCTCCGCGTCGTCTTCTGTCAGCTTTCCTGCAACAGCTGAGAAAAATATCACAAGGCTGGTTTCGGCGTAGATGGATTCTTTACTCTGGCATCTGGTTACGCAGAAGTTAGACTGCAGACTTAGCTTCGATCCAGCCGGCAGTTCTCCAAACCCAGTCGGGTCCTCCGCTCCGCAGAGGATGACGAGTCATCGTCCCCTCATGTTTACAACCCCGTCTGATTTTTCCTCACGGCTTGATGGCACAACATAAAGGAAACGGTAGAAGTTAAGAAGGGCCTGCAGAAGTCTGCGGCTGGTCTATGTCGCACCGGCTGCAGCTCAGAAAGCTTTTATTTTTAGGTTAGGACAGTTTGTGTTGCAGGAGAATTTCATCATCCTCATCACTTTGTGACTTTCTGGTTGTTCATTACTTTAAACGTGGAGGCCGTAGGCTCTAAATAGCCGTGGTTTCTATATTTATCCACTAAGAGATGCGGGAACACTGAAGTGCGAGAGTGTTTGCTCTTTTGGAAATCAGTGACTCTGACACGGCTGTGAATTAAAGCCTGGGTCACAGAGAGCAAACAGAAAGCCACCGCGTTGTTAGGAGCTCCGTTTGGTGTGAAAGACACCGGATAAGTTCAACCGCTCAGCATTTTAATGAGGAGAGCGTGTTAAAAATAGACGCGTCTAAACTGCATCTGCATTTTGTAGAGACAGCCTGTAAGGTTGTATCTGTGGAGCTGCTTCCTGACAGTCCTGTTTGTTTGTGCATTACTTCATTTGGACCCAATCTGAACTGGTTGTTCCTGTGCCAGTTACATAAGCAGTTACGTGTGTGCGTGTTAGCCCTGTGAACTGTGCAGCGTCTCATGCAAATGACGGCTCTGTGGACGCTATAACCTGCAGAAATTAATAAAAATGCTGAACACAATAAATGCCTGCTGTAGATTTGTTGCTGCCAATGCAGCTTTATTTGTACGTCATTCATACACGGTGGGAAAAAAGGGTTTATTGGACAATATATGGAGTACAATAAAAATCACTAAAAGAAACAATACGATGTACAAATAAAAAGCTACATGAGAAATGAACTTTTAAAAGATTTATTAGATTTCTATGGAGAAGCTGCTTTAACAATGTTTTCAGCCCTGATTTAAAGGAACCAACAGTTTCTGAACTTCTTAGGTTTTCAGGCAGTTTGTTCCAGATCTGAGGAGCATAGAAACAACTGGTTCTGGTTCTGGTTCTGGTTCTGAAGACCTGAAGGGTCCACATGGTTTATGACTGACCAGAAACTGAAATGTAGATTTGGCCCAAGACCATCCAGTGCATGTGAGACCATCAACAATCCACTCTTTGACAGGCAGGGAGTCAGTGCAGTGATTGATGGACCGGTTCTGGTGTGACCCACTTTCCTGGTGTGGGTCAGGACTCTGGCAGCAGCATTTTGGATGAGCTTAACCTGCGGGACGTTGTTCTCTTTTTACAGAAATCAGTAAAAACACTGTGGCAGTAGTCGGACCTGAAAGTAAAAACATGCACAGGTTTTTCTGTGTCCTGTTGCGATAGGACAACGTTCTTAAAGCGGCAGTACGATGATGTGTTGGAAGAAACTACATCCAGGTTCAGCAGATTTGTGATTTCTGTCTTTTCTCCATTAAACTGGAGGAAATTCTGACCCGTCCACTGAGACTGTAAGGGACTGTGGTCATGTATTCATCCAGAAATATAAAGTTGTAAGTCATCAGCGTATGTATGGTGGAAAATGTGTAATCTGATCTGGGTGTGGCATGTCAGTGATTCCCAACCCTGGTCCTTAAGTACCTCCATCCTGCATGTTTTAGGTGTCTCCATGGTGGCCGGGCGTGAACGAATGGGTAATTAAAAGGCTTCTGCAGCCCTCTACGGCTCCTGAGGAGGTCTTGTATTTGAGTCAGGTGTGCTGCAACAGAGACCCACTACAACATGCAGGTACGCCTATACTTGAGGACCAGGGTTGGGGATCACTGATCTAGATAAAGAATAAAAGTGTCCCGAGAACGGAGCCTTGAGGGCCTCCACATGTTGTTTTGTTTGCTCAGGTTTGTAATTACCAAATGACACGTTGTAGTCCCAGAAGTTTGTCTGCTGCGGTTTTCAGGGCCTGTGAAAATTATTGCTGTCTCAATATTTCAGGTGAAACGCAACTAAAAATGTTTGAACTCACAGAAATCAGGCGAAGGCAGAGGAAGTAGGAAAGAAACCGTTCACATAGTTTATTTTAGCTGTTGTATTGAGTAAAGTTGTTGGTCTTCATGATATAGCGCTCATTGCTGCTAAAAGTCCTAATTAAACACAGATTAACAACAAATGTCTGAAAATTCCTCAACGGCTTTATTAACTTTTTATTTTCAACCATTTATTATGGAAACAAAGACAAACCAAGGCCTACAAAATAGTTTGTGTTTATTTTTTAATTTTCTATCAGAAATAAAACATCATGAAATATATAAATAAAAAACATCAGGCGATAAAAGAAGTTATGACACACATTTCAATAAATAAATATCTTTCATTGCTGAGACTGTTGGTGTCCAGCACCTGATCATTTTATGAGTGCTTGCAAAGAGCAGATTCCTTTCTTCTGGTTCAGCAATGACAACACTGGTCTGGAATTTATGTTTGTTTAAACATAAATTAGGAATATACAGGTTTTAATACATATTTGTGTGTGTGGATATTCAGAGTTCAACCTTTTTTTTAACAAATGTGAAATAAGCATTGCCTCATGTGGTTCAAGGATTAAAATTTAACAGAGAAAGGAGGTTAAAGGACAGCGGGCCCAGACCTATCCTCCATCTGCTGTTCAAACAGAGGCCTGAACGAGCCTCTGTGATCAGATCAGACCAAGATAACATTTGATTGGAGCGGATTTTCAACGTTTGCCGCTTTCCCGTCGCCTCAGACCGAGAGGAACCCGACCCGAGTGTCTCTTTGTCTCTGTCTCTGTCTCTCGCTGACAGAACCACGTCCCTCTGAGTTTCTGCTCAACCGGCGGTCACATAAAGCGTTTTAAGTCAGTCATGCAGACTTTCATCGTCGTTTTTTCTCTCCGTACCCTCTGGTCCCGTGCTTCACTCGTGTTCTGCCCGGTCGGCGATGTTGGTCTTTACAGGACTGCCGTGTCCGTTGGGCCTCAGGACCCGCAGGGGGTCGTCGCAGGACGTGATGGTCTCCTTGGACACGGCGCCCGCCTGATTCTGTTCTGCATCCTTTGCAGGAGGTGCAGGGTGGGACTCTGTTCTCAGAGGGTCCGAGGGGTTCACCTCCTCACTCCTCCTCTGCCTCCTCAGAAACCTCTCCAGCAGGACTGAGGGCCCGTCTGTCGCTCCGCGGTGAACCTCCCCCTGACCTCCTCCCCCGGGTTTCATCAAGCGGCTCCCGCTCACAGAGAAAAACAGGTGGCGCTGTTTGGCCAGCTGGAACCAGACGTGCCCAAACAGACAAGGTCTTCTGTGCTTTTGCCTCTGCAAGCAGAAAAACAGAGATGTTGACAGAGCTCTGGGTTCTCCGGCCGGGTTCTGTTCAGGCGCAGCTAGAAGGTACTCACAGGCTTGTAGAGTTTTCCCTTAATGTCCACGCACAGGAACCGCTTCCTTCCCCTGTCAAAGATCACCACCAGGTCGTCTGGACCTGTTGCTACTGGCAAACAGCCATAAAAACATTTAACAGCAATTAAAACGTAAAATAATGTGGTGCCTGTATAAAATGGTGTTTGCCAGAAATATTCAGTTTGGAAGACATTTAAAAAAAAATAAATCCCTTCACACAATTGATGGTAAGCCTTAATCTGTTTGTAATAATATTTATTCCTACAGTCAAATTTCAGTAAAACTGAACATAATGTTGCCTGAAAATGTCAAAATGTAGCGTTTAAATCACATGAACGGTAATAAACACGTTAACGTTGTGAATTAGAGCCTGCAGACCTATTTTCTGCAGTAACCTGATGTAATCTGTCATGAAATGAGGTCTGAGGACAAACACTCACCCAGCGGCTCTCTGTGGACGACACGTCTCAGTCCTACGTAGAAAGGTCCTGATCCGGCTGATGAATGTGGACGTGCCCCCGGCTCTGGGCTTCCTGTGCGCGGTCGCTGTAGATGCTGGAGCCTCGGTCTGCAGTCCACTCTTACAGAAACGTGTACGGCAATCAGGAAGAGCGAGAGGGAAGCCAGTTGCATGATCAGAGGGGACGATTCGCTCTCCAAAAGCTCAAATGTTCAGGATGGTATGAGGGCAGCTTCTGGAGGAGGAGAAAGTCCAACAGGTCTATTTAAACAGGGGGTCAATAAACCGGCTAACTCATTTACCAAAACGTTTTTCTGCTCCACTGCTCCTCAGATGACATGAAGAATCAAACACTTTCCTCTGGGGGCACCAATATTCTTCCTACAATAAAGTCTTTCTGACAGATTAGGCTCTTTTACTCCAATAAAAACAGCTTGATTTATTAAAAAAAGTAGAATTCAAAGATATTTTCTGAAATGCATTTGTCTCTAGGATTGATAAGTTGCTGTGGGCCAAAAACAAGCAAATGAGTTGATGCTGGCTAAAAGACACCAGCTGGGAATTACAGGCTGTTTTATATCGTCTCTGTTTAAATGAACTGATCAAAGTTTGTCGCTGTTTAACTGCCAGGAGCAGCAGAGTCACCCAGGAGGACTAAACGGTGAGAAAGTCAGGAAGAAGCGGTGTAATCACATCCTTACTGCAGGTTCAAACATCACATCAGACCATGCTGAGTCATTTCCAGGGACAATGATTCATGCCTTGCTTATTAATTAACTGTACACACTTCCGCTGCTCCCACTGTATTTCACAAGAGAGCACGCCCGTCATTAATTTTCACACAGCTCGGCGTCTTTCAGTGCCTCATAAATTCTTCGACACACTGCGATAAGCTTCAGTTTCCTTCTCTGAAACCTTCACATTTTGCAGCTAAACTTTTAGATTTTAGCATTTAGAAGGAAATGTAAACTCATCCTGAATGAAGTTTAGTCCAGATGGAAATGATCTGTTTCCCTGAAGACTTGCAGAAATAATCACGTCCCTCATTTATTTTCCCGTTACGTCTCATTTCAACAAGCGTCGGTTTATTTCTCTGGGATCTTCTGGGACACAACAAGTTTGTGGGAACTCAGAGAAAAACTAGATTTTAAAAAGAATTACATATCTCAGTGCCTAATAAAATGCAGCGCAACAAGAAGTTTGGAGAAGTTTATAGCAGAATTAGGTTGGATTCAAGAAGGCAGAAGAGGTCCTGCTTGACATTTGCCTCAAACCATGTAGGAGACCCAGCAGCATGTGGAAGAAGCAGCTCTGGGCAGAGGAGACCAAAATATCACTGAGAGCTGAACCTGAACACAGCATCTCCATGGAGAAACACGGTGGTGGCAGCATCATGCTGTGGGACATGAGGGCCAGATGGAAGATGGATGGAGCTGAATGAGATGATGAGAAGAGCTGAGACTGAGGTGAAGGTTCTCCTTCCAGTAGGAGAACCAGCCTGAATCTGCAGCCTGAGGTATTATGGGATGGATTAGATCAGATCAGATTCATGGGTTAGAACGGCCTAGTCAAAGTCCAGACCAAAGTCCAACTGAGAATCTGTGAAAACTGATGTTCTCCATCCAGTCTGCCTGAGCTGAAGATGTTTTACAAATAAGAATGAGAAGAAACTTCAGTCTGTAGACGTTCACAGCTGGTGGAGACGAACCCCAGAAGACCTGCAGCTAAAGGAGCTTCTATGAAATACTTAAACTATGGTAAATATTAGGGTTTAAATGGCTTAAACAGAATAAAACTGCGGTCACGACCCAAAGCTCGTGACCATAGATGAGGGTAGGAACGTAGATCGACCGGTAAATCCAGAGCTTCTCCTTTTGGCTCAGCTCTCTCTTCACCACAACGGATCGGTACAGCGCCCGCTTCACAGCAGACGCTGCACCAGTTTTATTTTTATTTATGTTCACTTAAACGCATCACAGGTGCATTATGGGTTATATCCCAGCTAGACACAAAGAATCAGAACATATTCTGCATGTGGTCCTGGTGGTGGGTCCATTGGACCTGATAGTAAAATAAGAACAAACGTAAAAACAGTATAAAAATCAACTGAAACCAGGGAATATAAAGAGTGAAAGATCAGACGGCATTTAGAACAAAATGCGTTTCTAATTTCCAATTATTCCACAATTATGGAGCTGCTACAAAACAAGTTGCTTTGTAAAATAAAATCCTAATAAAACACATTCGGGTTCATTGTTGGAACAGAACCAAAGATTTCAAAGCACCTTAAATTGTTCTTGCATCATGAGACACGTTGGACCTGATTTCCGTTTCTTCATGGTTCATATTAGATGGAGTCGCCTTTACAGAAGAGGGAAACCCTGGAGAAACATCTGACACCATCATGCAGCTGGAACAGTTTTCCTCCACACTGACCGTTCAGAACCAGAACCAGAACCAGAACCGGAACCAGAACCAGAACCAGAACCAGCTCTAAGTGATCACCTGCAGCCTGATGACGTCTCATTTTGGTGAAGAATGTCTCTGCTGAGCTCTGATGTCACTGGGGTTCTGGGCCCTGACGCACCTGCTGGTTCTGGAGCAGGAACCATGGAACAGTTCAAATATCTGTCGTGGTTCTGAGAAGCGTCTGTTTTAAAAGGATTTTTATTTTTCTGTTTTTAACAGGGACAGCACACATTAATGAGCATTTCTGTAACCCAACAAATATGAAAAGTCAACTGATAAAAGCCGACAACAAACCTCAGAGTTCATCCTCTCTGTGTAACATAACAGTCAAACATTTGCATTATAAACGCTGAAAGTTCTCTTCCATTAAAAGGTTTTAGAACCAAATACTGCAGACTTTTCAACTCTTCCCAGACGTTGAACGAAGTTCCGGTGGTTGACCAGCAGGGGGCGCTCCGTGACGCCTTACCGGACTTTACGCTGGAGCTCAGATCCAACAAGTCTTCATCCAAATCTGCTGAAACATCAAACCTGAAAGAACTGCATCGCCACAGATTTTAGAAAAGGTTTTTATTGTCATCTCAGGAATACAGTTGACTGCTGTGCACAGCACATACGTACAAAAATAAAAGGAAAACCATTTGTAATATAGTATTTTTCTCACTTGTCATTATATTTTTTTCAGAAACAAATGATTGGAGGAGTCTGTTTTCAAACTAATTTACAATCATTTCAATAATCGGAACTAAGGCAGAAGGTGAGGTATATGTTAAAAAAGGGGAGGGGGACTCAGAGGAAGCACTCTCCCCTCAGTGCAGGAATAGAAAACTGAGAGAGAAACACAAAAAGGCTGCCGGCTCACAGGGAAACACGCACACACAGACGACACAAATCTGATCCCAGACCCAGCCGCTGACCTCCAGCTCCCTGCAGACCAACACATGTTAGACCAGCTTCCCTCGCTCAGTCACAGCTCCACATGCATGAGGAGCAATTAAGGAAGCACATGGTGTCTTCTCATCATTAAAACACCTTCTCCTAGTCCTGCTATGGGTCACAAACCTTCCCGCTTCACACAAACATCATGCAAAAGTTGGGAACACAACAATCTCCTTCAGACTTTTTACAATCTGACAACAAAGCAAAGATGGTGTGAAATCCAGCTGAATCAGCTCCGTCCCTCCAGCTTCAGCCTGACAGAGTCCTCTGAGGCGCAGCGTGACAAGCCAGAAATAACACACACAACCATAAACTCATCCTCCATTTCAGGAAAAAAACACATCATCTCCTGCACAGGAAACCGCACTCAATAAAAACTAACAATGAGCACCGTCCTTTAAATAAATCACTAAATCAGATTCAAAACTAGAAGCTACAAGTGATCATTTTGTGATCAGGCTGAAATGATCAGTTGTCTGACATTCATAGAAACCTTCCTGACATCCTGGGAGTCGCAGTATTCAGTCCTCATAATCAACTCTTTCCTGGAAGAACGTGATCCATTTCTCCGCACCTGTTGCTACAAAGTGACTCCGACCAAAGAACCGTCTCTTCCCTCTGAGAGGAACCGCGGAGCATCAGCTCGCTCTGTCCGCTCTCTGGAGGCCCTGCGTCTGAACACGCTGCTGCCCCGCATCGCTCTCTGCTGCCTGATGGGGGCTGCAGCCGCTGGACCCGCTGACACTTTCTGCTGCTTTCTGCTGCTTTCTGCTGCTTTATGCTGCTTTCTGGCGCTTTCTGCTGCTTCTGCAACTTTCTGCAGCGTCCCACTTTGTGTGGTAAAGATGCTGGAGAGGACAGGAAGTAGAATATCACTGGAGGAGTTTTGCTGCTTTTTGACATCATTTCACCAAGCTGCCCTTCCTGTACCCTAAACAGTGTAATGAAAAATTATTGAGCTCCTTATAAACCTGAATTAATACAAAAGCTGCATTATTAAAAGCTGCTTTTGTATTAATTCAGGTTATCTAATATTACTCTTTGTTTGATGAGGTCAAACTTTACTGTGTGACAAAAACACAAACAGAAGAAAGGTGTAAGGCTCTGTATGGACAGGATGTTGCAGATTAAAGCCAAATCCAACTAAAACGCTCCTCTTTAAAAGCTGTGCAGCGAACTGAAAGCCATGAGACGCGTCAGCAGAAACAGGTGCAGAGCTCGGGGTTAAAAGTTGCCCCGAGGTGGACGTGAACCAAATGCCAGCATGAGAGCAACCCAGAGGACAGAACACCCAAAACTCTGACCTTGGTTCTAAAGCGGCTCAGATGCTCCACATTCTCGGGACCGTCTGGTCCGACGTCCAGACCAGCGAGGAGCCTGCGTGTCTGCGGGCCCCATACGTTAAACGTGACCTGGCCGGGTCACACAAACAATCAGAACCACCTACAGAGCGCCGCTGTTCCACTCCGTCTCCTTCCACAACGTTACAGCGTCTGACAGAGCAGTGTCAGCGTCTCATCAATTCAAGTATATTACGTTGCATGAAAAGCCTAAAAGAATATTAGAGGTCAAAGTGCAGCTTCAGCTCAGATCACCAGCATTAACAGGCTGAACTGGAAGATGTCTTCACTTCAGGAAGCGGCGTTGCTCCTGCATGAACTCACGCCCTAAGCGCCGTCAGAGAGCCTCCTTCTGCTCGCCGCCGATAAAACATGAAGAACCTGGGATGAGTTATGAGTCCACAGCGTGTTTAAAACAGGGTCACCTAACAGCCAGCAGGTCTAAGCGCTTCACATCTACATCATATTCTGCTACACTGACTTGCTCTGACCTGAAAATGTTAACGAGGAAGAGTCGACATGCATACCTAGAATAAAGCCATACATACAGCAACAGTCACACTCAGCAAACCCTTGAAAACACAACCTGGGATTGTCAAAGCTCTCCTGGACGTAATGTAAGGGGGGGGGGGGGGGGCAAGTGCTGGATTTAAATCCAACTTTCCAAGAGGCTCCTTTGGATCCTGTGCAGCATAGAGTCTCAGTTACTCAATCGCTCTAACTATAGAAGGAGAATAAAAGTGGAGAAACCTCAGACCCTCGAGGAATTGGGCTGAAGCCCCCGGCCGTGTCTCAGGGAGCAATGACTTGCGTATCGTTCCTATTTCTGACTCCAGCCCCACATTTCTCACATGCGAGGGTGAGGGGGCCGTGAGGAGGAGTTCAAGGCACAGCCACCTCATGACGAAGCAAGAAAAACCACCAACAAACCTGCCAGTGCCCCAGCTGCCCCCCCCCCCCCGCCCCAGCAGGGTGTCGGTGACGGATCACAGCAGAGGACGTAAACAGGCGTGGTTGAACCTTGGCGAACATTTCTACCGTCCCCGTCATCACGCTTCCTTGAGGTAATTCCGTCTTTCTTTGCAGACGTTGTCCAGCAGCAGGGCGAGGACTCCCCCCGTTCCAGCACCCCCCCGCATCACAGGACGATCAAACTCAGGAAAGCAGCACTGGATGTATTTCAATCATCTCTAATACAAAGTCAGCTACCCAAATATACATATAAAGTTTGAATAAATATCAGATATATCTGTGTTTCTTTCTTTTGCAGTCCTTGTTGTGTTTTCGTCTTTGTACGTACGTTTATGTATTTGTGTTACCTGGGATAATCATAATCCACATGTGCAAATAAGTTTGTTATTGCCAGTTTTTTCCCTCTTCTCGTCATATTCGGGGTAAGAAGTGCGTCACAGTCATGGCAGTAGTGGCTCTGTTGCCCCTCTTCAGGCGCCCATGCTTGCTCAGAGCTATGTAGGACCCTCTGTAGACCAGAGACTCGTAGGCGTTGTAGTTGTTGGGCAGCAAGCTCTCCTTGAACTTACACTCATCATGGAAGACGGTCTGCAGGGAACAGAGACACGGACACCTTTAATCCCACATGGACAGAAACTCTCAAAACTACCAGGGGGCAAATTTCATCACATTTTAGTACAAAAATACTTCACAGTTTGCCGTTTTAAGCAGAGAAGTGATTCTAAAATGCATTTTCCTGAGACAAAGGAATCCCCAGTAAGACGCTGTATATCCATATATGGTAAACGTGTTTAAGTCCTGGATTCACATTTATGATTATTCATAAAGCGTTTTGCCATCAGCCACGGCTGACACAAAGCGCTGAACATTAAAAATCATAAAATGACACCAAGGGATAAAAACACAACAATAAATTAAGAAACTCGCTACAAAACCCAAAAAAACAATTTAAATACAGATAAAAGCCACAGCAGTAAAAATGAAGTAAAATCAACTCTGAGTTGGGTTGAAGGCCAGAGAGTAAAAGTGGGTTTTAAACGAGTTTTAATGAGGGGGGGGGGGTCGTAGGTGCACAGGTAGAGCGATCATAGCTCAGGGGCCCCAGCAGAGAGGCCCCGTCTCCTCTGGGGCCACCAGGAGACACTGGTCAGCGCACCTAAGAGACCTGTGGGGGGGGCTCCACCAAGCAGGGCAAAGTTATGTAAGACTTTAAAAACCAACAAAAGCATTTAAAATGAACTCTAAACTTCCCTGAGGGCCGGTGAAGGGAAGCCAGCAGTGATGCGCTGCTTTTTACGCGTTCCTGCTAAAAGACGCGCTGCAGCATTTTGAACCGGCTGCAGACGAGCAAGTGAGGATAAACTGCTGAATTTAAAGCATTACTGTTTTCAACTGTTTCCTTGAAAGAATAGCTTTTATTTTTGCTATTTTTCTCTAATGATAAAAACTAGACTTCATTGTGGCCCTGTTTTGACTTCATCGTCGTAAAACCAGGACTTGTTACTGTGGGCCTAATATACTTGGGAGTGTTGGTCGAGTGGTTAGAGCAGTGTGCTTGCACTCAGAGAAGGATGAAAGTGCCCGGTTCAATCCCCTCTGCCTACCCTGGGTCCCTGAGCAAGACCCTTAACCCCAGAATGCTCCCCGGGCGTCGCACATGGCAGCCCACTGCTCCCCTAGGTGATGGGTTAAGATGCAGAAGTGAATTTCTCCATTGTGAGATCAATAAAGTTCAATTATTATTATTATTACTTTGCCAGGGAGCCGCAGGGCTCTGACATCTTCCACTAGGACCAAAAACATGAACCTCAGTCTTATTCTGGTTAAATGTAAGAAGTTTAGGGCCTTCCAATCTTTAATATCCTAAAGACACAATAACAGAGATGGACAAAGCCTCTCCTGGCCTTAAAGGCGTATAGATCTGGTAAACATCAGCAAAGCAATGGAAGGAGCTGCTGTGTCTTCTAAAAATAGACCCTAAGGGAAGGAGGCACTGAGAAGAAAGCAGAGGCCCTCAGGCTGATCCCTGGGGGACCCCACAGGAGAGTGGAGCAGGAAAGTATTCACACCCTGCAATGTTACAGCAAATGTCTGTCAACCAGGATCTAAACCTCTCCAGAGCCACCAATGCTTACCTGGTACTGTGACAATAAAACGCTGTGATCCACTGCATCAGAAGCAGAACCACAGAATCACCAGAACCACCAGAACCACAGAACCACAGAACCACCAGAACCACAGAATCATCGGTATAAACCCTCAGCAGGACGGACTCTGCTGTGAAACGTTCTAAGACTGAAACACATCATATTTTCATCAAGGGAAGATTTTAACGGAGAATAAAAATGGTTTCTGACAGTAGAGGAAGCTTAGAGATGAGCTCAAAGTTCCCCGGCAGAGTCGGATCAGGACCCGGTTCTTCATGAGGGGCTGCACCACGGCACGTTTAGAACGAGCAGGAACTGTTCTCTCCCTGTTATAAAGGGAGAGAACCAAATGCCTGAAACATGAAAACCTCTGGAAGAAGACGAGGAGGAAGAATCAGGGCGCTTTAGTCTCCACAGCCTGTAACAGATCCAGTCAGACTCAGAGAGCCGGTCACAGAGGAACCTTATCAATAACCGCATTAACTGATCACAGCGTCTAAACCTGCAGTATTAAAAAATAATCAGTGGTGCTAAAAGAGCACGAGGGTAATGGCAGTAAGATAAGATTAAATTAGCACCAGGAGTCTTTGGAGATGTGAAGGAACACCTGCAGCATCAGTGCCAGCGGGCCCTCTGACCCCCGCCAGCAGGTAAGGGGGGGGATTACTTCCTGTTTGCTTCAATATTATTAATGGCATAAAGTCGTCTAAAAGACCTTAAAGTGGGCAACGCTGTCCCTGACAAAGTATTCATTTAGATTTCCTTCTTTGATTTTGGTCGTTTGCTTTAATGTCATTTTAAAATGACCAACAGCTGCTGCTGTCGTCTAAACGCTTAAAAGCTTCACAGATTTTGTCCTCCTGGCTTTGATCGCAGACTTCCCCCTGGATAAATGCAACAGTCTCCTTCCTGCTGCCTTCCCTGGGGCTGAAAGCAGCAGACGTCCAAGATGAACCTCACCTGGACCTCACCTGGACCTCACCTGAACCTCACCTGAACCTCACCTGAACCTCACCTGGACCTCACCTGGACCTCACCTGAACCTCACCTGGACCTCACCTGAACCTCACCTGGACCTCACCTGGACCTCACCTGAACCTCACCTGGACCTCACCTGAACCTCACCTGGACCTCACCTGGACCTCACCTGGACTTCACCTGGACCTCACCTGAACCTCACCTGAACCTCACCTGGACCTCACCTGAACTTCACCTGAACCTCACCTGGACCTCACCTGAACCTCACCTGGACTTCACCTGAACCTCACCTGGACCTCACCTGAACCTCACCTGGACCTCACCTGGATCAGAAGCTAATGTTGGATTTTGTTGTCAAGCAGTAACAGAACAGGACAGCATCAGATTCCCTCCTGGACCAAAATGAGTCCAAACTGTTTTAGACATCCCATAATGTAACAACCAGATCATGGAGCGGTGGCCTGGCGGTCAGTGCAGGACGAAAGGTCCCTGGTTCAAATCCCACAGACTACCACTCTGGGTCATGAGCAAGATCATCGGCCCCAGAAGCTGCTCCCTGAGGGGCGGGTTAAAGGCCGAGGACATTTCAGTGGGATGGCTGCTGCAGTGATGATGATGATGATGATGATGATGATGATGATGATGATGATGATGATGATGATGATGATGATGATGATGATGATGGTGGTGGTGGTGGTGAATAAACTAACCGGCCCAGTTACACATGACAGGAAAACCCACTCAGGACTGAGGAGATCTCAGTGGTGCTTCCTCAGAACCACCCTGTCTCTGGACCTGGGCTGGTCCTGACACACAGACCCGGTTCTGATGAAGGCCCGGCAGAGACTGGACCTCCTGCAGCAGCTCCAGGAGTCCAGCCTTCCCCAGGAGCTGCTGCTCATCTTCTCCTTCATCATCCACTCTGTGTTCCTCCATCTCTGAGAGGTTCAGATCATCAGAACAGAACCGGTCCACAGAACAGAACCGGTCCACAGAACAGAACCGGTCCACAGAACAGAACCGGTCCACACTGCATCGACCAACCAGGTCTGCAGAGAGGACCATCAGGCTGAGCGTCCCTCCATCCTTCAGGAACCGGACTCAGATGCTCTGAGGAAGTTTAACTGATCCTGGAGCAGCTCCAGTCCGCCTGCATGGACCTCCTGCTGCTCCTCAGGTTCTGGACCTCCTGCTGCTCCTCAGGTTCTGGTCCTGCTTTATCCTCAGCAGGCTCCAGGAGGGTTTAACAGTTTAGAAACGACGTCATCTATAAAACGTTCTGCTCAGTCAGGGATGGGCGGGTCGTCAGAACCTGCTGGTGACCCAACAACGTCCAGAACCTCAGAGATAAACCTCCAGTCAGCCACAGTAGCAGCTAACGGACCTACCTGCAGTCCAGCAAACATTAAATAATAATAAATCAACTTCCTGCTAAGAGGACTTGATCAGACGTTGGTTTTCACACAGCCTGAGTGGAGGAACCTCCTCCCCGCCTCCACAGATGTGGAGGAACCAGCCTCCATCAGAACATCCTCCATCAGAACATCCTCCATCAGAACATCCTCCATCAGAACATCCTCCATCAGAACATCCTCCATCAGAGGATGTGGCCTAATTTAATCACGCAGCAGATCCTCATTCTGCTCACCAGCCAACGCTTCATCACTCCGGCCCAGATAAGCAGCCGCATTCTGTCTGGCAGATACGAGACCCACAGCAGCAGCAGCAGCAGCAGCCGTGTGTCAGCACCTCCTCCTCCTCCTCCACCAGCACCTCCTCCACCAGCACCTCCTCCACCAGCACCTCCACCATCACTAACCTGCCTGAACACGCCTCTAGCTGCTCTGCTGCAGGATTTCCACTGGTTCTGATCTGTTCTCTTCATCTGTGAGCAACAAACAACTGAAAACGTTTCAGAACGATGGAACCAGCAGTTAAAGCTCAGCTTCCTGTTCTCTCTGAATCCTTTAAATGTCATAAAAAGACAAAGAGAATCCAGATTTATTAACAGGTCTGCCTGCAGGAACCTGCAGCTCCTGACTAAAGTGTTCACACACACCCCCGGGTCCATGCTCAGTAGAACCTCTGGCTGCGACGTCTCAGCTCTCCTGCAGCAACCAGCAGGTTCTCCTCCTGGGTTTTTGTCTGTCCTGTCCCACAGCATGATGCTGCCACCACCAGGTTTGACTGAGGGATGGCGTGCTCAGCTCAGGAGGTCCATCCTCTCTCCAGGTCCACATGATGATCAGAACTCTGGGAGGTTCTGTAGAACCTGACCTGCTGTAAACTGGACCAGAACTTCCTCCCTGACCCGTCTGCTGGGTTCCCTGGTCTCCATGAAGCTGGATGTTCTCTAGAGAACGTCTGAGGCCAGAACCAGAACCAGAAGCGATGCGTTAGACCCAGACTGAGCGGCACAGCTGCTTTGCTCCTAAAGGCAGCTGCTTGAACTGGATTTCCTTCGGGGTGTCAGAGTAAAGCGGGTAAAATGTGATGAAGTGTAAATGGTGTGAAAACCTTTGCAGGCTGTGGACAGCCAGTGGCTCCCTGGCAAAGAGGCCTTATGGCGTTTAAACCGAACCGGTTCTGCTGACAGGTGCTGGGGCTTTCCCACCTTCTGCGCTCAGGAGCACATGACCATCCTGAGGCCTGAACTGCATCTGCTAACCTCATCATCAGTGGCCCATAGGCCAGCGCTTTAAATAGAGCTTTTCCTGATGCACTTAGAAATATATGGATTTGACAACAGAAGCTGGAGCTGGCACTGAGGCCGGGGAGCCGGAGTGGAAGCTGCCAGCACCCAGAGGCTGCAGGGACGCGCAGAGCGAGCCGCGCTCCAGGCTCTGAGCAACATGATGGCAGAAGAAGCAAAGTGCGCGCATACCTACCGTTCCGTATAACCTTCCTCGGCTGTTCATTGCGACAAACATCTCGCTCTTCACGCCGTACAGGCTCACCACCCCTCTGTCCACGGCGGAGATCTCGATCAGACCTGATGCGGGACACAGAATGCTTCCGTTAGAATGAGAAGAACGTCACGCCTCCATGCCGCCGACAGCCGGCTGCGCTCTTTCTCTGGGTGCAACCTTGCAGGTTGCTGCGCAGCATGCGTTGCCTTTGTTCCGCATCCTTCGCTCCATCTTACGTCTGCCTCCAGGCGCGTCAGCGAAGCGCGCTCTGGCTTTCTGCAATAATTGCAGCAAAAGCGTTTGACGTGCGCTACGATGCATGGACGTGCACTAAGGCTCCCGGTGAGCGGAGCGCCCTCACAGGGCTGCGTAAAAATAAGTTGTGTCTAAAAGCGTCCATACATTCATGACATGGTTGCGCTGGGGAGGGGGAGGAGGGGGGGGGGGGGTGTTCAGTGCCGATGGATGCTTGTTTTTAATAGATATGTCTTTGCTGTGAAGGAAATTCAATTCTCCGTGTGAGTCGGATGAGATATGGTCATGCAAATTAATAGAGGGGGCAGATGCATGCTCGTTGCCTCCGTTATTCTACTGCATTAGGTCGGTGGAGGTAGAACTCACTGTACTGGTTCTCATTATGAGCACCGTTTATCCTGCCGTCGGGGAGGACCTGGAGGTGGAACCCGATGCCCACGTTGCAGTAGAGCCTCCGCACTCTTTTGATGCCCAGCAGGTAGTCAGTCTCCCAGTTGAGCTCCGGTTTCTCCCCGGAGATCCCCAGCACAGAGCGGGAGAACAGCGTCTCCCATCGCTTCTCCAGCAAAGTTGCGTTCGTCCTGCCGCTCGGAACCGGGTGCGCTGCCACCACCCCCAGCAGAAAGCCCAGGAGAAGCGCCGCGGTCAGCGTCCAGCGCGGCGTGCCGGCCTCGCAGGACATACTGACGAGGAGCCTTTGCGCAGCGGCCATCCGGTTTACCTTCGGGCCACGTGGTCGAAATTAATGAGCCTAAAAATACCGCTCTTCTTGTTTTGCTTCCTTCGGCATGCTGGCTGAGGGTTATTTCTGGTGAGCGGATCAGGGCTCTGGGCATGAAACGCAAGCCCCGGCGAGGAGGAGGAGGAGGAGGAGAGGAGACGGGAGAGTGCGCGGTGGAGCTGGAGGTGATGGAGATGTTGGTGGTGGTGATTACCATGTTGTGCAGCTCCTCTGCGCCCCTCTCTCTCTCTCTTTCTCTCTTTCTCTCTCGCCTCTCACCGTCTCTGCCTCCGTTCCACCTCACAATAAATCCTCCGGGCTGTCAGTCAGCGCGCAGCCTGCTTCTACCTCGGCCAGCCTGGCGCATCCCTGGATGACATCATGGTGACTTCACCGCTCGGCTAACCGGTACCGGGCCGAGGCGGAACCGCCTGCCCGCTGTCACTGCCGGGCTGGAGAAGAGGAGGCCTGCTGGCGGCGATCAGCGGCCGGGGACGTGACGGGGCGCTGGAGCTGCTCCCAAATTGGGTCGGCGGTCATGTGTCTGTCCGGCCGCTGCCTTATTTAGAAAGAAGGTGTAAAAAGAGGCCCACTTGTCACCGGAGAGCAATGGCAGGGTTCTGGTGGTCCCCGCTGCTCCAGCTTCGCCTTTCAACCACTTTTCCAGGAAAACAGCGTTTCTCTGCCTAAAGTGACATGTCAGGTGCGCAGAGAGGCCTCAGGGCGCAGAGATCAGGGGTCAAGCCCCGCGGTGTCAGCCGGCACCAGAGCCTCCTTCGGCTGGATCCAGTCCCTCAGCCTTTAATTCAGGTCTCACTCCTGCTGTGTTCCTCTAGGAAAACAGACATTTTACAGAAGCATGAGGAGAAAGCGCCGGTTCCGTCAGGAATGGGCCTCATGCCATTCCCAGCGTGCCGTTCCCTGCACCATGAAGGGCTCTCTTCTTTTCCATGTAACAGATAAGAGCAGCAGCGGCACAGCCGGGGGGGGGGGGGGGCTGCTCCACGCAGCTGCGCACCAGCAGCCGCTCTCTGCGCACCGCGTCCTCCACATTTCCAAAGGATGGCACCATTTCCTCACCAAACCCGCGCCTGCAGTCACAGCCCAGGTTCCACATCCAAACGGAGCATCTAAATAAATCTGATCATTTTCCACACCATGAAATATTTCAGTTTTTCTTAAAGCTCAATTAAAACCCAGATTCAGTTCCTCTGTAGATTTTATTAAATCAGACCCATAAACAGCATTTCAGCACATTATTGTGGACCTACAGAGCAGCAGGTATCTGTATCTGCCCTCAGTACCTGGTCTGGGCTCCTTGTGCATGAGGAGACCAGTCTGTGGTTCTGCTGAGGTGTTCTGGAGGTCCAGGTTGCTGTAATAGAGACCTTCAGCTGGTCTGATGGTTCTGGTTTCTCTTCCTCTGGACAGCAGCCCATAGAACCTCTGAGGGGTTCAGGTCAGACCAGTTTACTGCTGTTACCACGGTGATTAAAGCAGGTACTGGTACCTTTAGCAGTACGGGTCGGTACCGAGTGCTGCTGGAAAATTAAACCAGCATCTCCATGAAGTTCATGTCATGTAAACGAGAAAAAATCTGTTTAACCCAATAAACAAAATGTTAAAATAAAGTGCATGGCTGCGTTGATTTTGGACCTGACAGAACCAAGTGGACCAGAATCAGAGGATGACATGGCTCCTCACTAACTTCACGGCACACTGGACCTCAGTAGTTCTGGTTCTGAGCCTCTCTTCCTCTGATTTCTGAATGAAAAGTTTAACTTTGGACCCTGAGCAACAGTGTGGTTCTGATTCTCCTCCTCCCCGGTAGTACGGTTCTGATGCTGGTTCTGGTTCAGACCTGCAGGGGAGTGAACTGGACCAGAGACGGTGGGAAGCCATATTCCGCTGCAGCAGGAAGGTGGAGCATGGTAAAGCTGGACTGTTGCACCGCTCTCACAAATAAGGAAACAGCAAATCTTAACCCATCAGTATCAAAGCCCTGTCAGTGTCCAATAATTCAGCAGAGCTGAACGTGTCCAGGAGCCGCGTAGATCTCCTAATGTTCTGTCTGGCTCCGGTTCTGCTTTCTGGTTTTTGGACATCAGGTCAGCTGCTGCTAAACAAAGCCAGGGACTCCAGGCTCACCGCTCTCTGAATCTGCTTTATAGTCCAAGCTGAGCGGCGCTGAAGCTACTAGTTAATACTCACCCAGAAGACTACAAAAATGGCCGAACAGGGTGGAGTTCTTCCTTTAGATTTAAAGAGACGGCACCAAAACGAGTTGCTCACAGACGAAAAGGGACAAAAAGGGGATGTGAGGTTAAATTAACGAGGAATTCAGACCAAAGCGTTGTAGTTCCACTTTATGTAGACCACAGCTGGATGGTTCAGAGTGAAAAGCTGTGTAGTCACGTCTCCTTTAAAGATCAACCTCTGTAAATGAAGACATAAGAAAACCTCACAGATTCAGAGATAATGCAGTAGTTTTATTTCTTTATAAAATCTAAGGGTAACTGCATATTTCTACACATGTAACAGATCAGCCCAGACCAAATGCAACGATGACAAATTCAACAGAGTTGGTATCAAAAATAGGATATTTGGCTTTCACACAGTCTGAATGTTGGCACTTTAGTTTTTATTCAAAGAGGATCTTTGGTTTAGAAAAAGGTTTCAGCAACATGGAAAACCCTCAGCTGGGTGACAGGAGCAGACAAAACGCTGAGAGGAAATAAATTAGAGCTTTAAAGTTGTTTTACACCCTTTATACAAATAATTTATCTTTCACAGAAACAGCCTTCAGCCGTGCACCAGACCAAAGAGTCCGTTAGATGAATCCCTTCACTGAGAACTAAAAGCTTAATAAATAAATACGTCAGGCACTTATTGTCCTCATTCTGCAGCAACTTCCACAATATTCCCCTGATTGGATCGGTCAGGTGGGCCTTAAAGAGCCCAGGCAGCCGGTTCTGGTTCTGGTCTGGACGTGTGAAACGGGTCACGCTGACTGCGTGTCGCTCCTTATCTCCATCTGGACAGAGCTGAAGTCGCTGCAGGACGACTAAATCTGTCTCCACCTTTATTAACCTCGCCGAGCCGTGGACCCCCCCCCCCCCCCACCGCAGACCCGTTCAGGTCGGTTACCATGACGACGGCACGCTGATCGTCTCACCGCCAGCTTCACCTAACCAACCATCTGCATGTCCTACATTGTTGCTGAATATGCAGCGAGATGTGAGCTGTCGGTGGCGCCGGTCCACCCTGTGGGGCGACCCGCCGTGGGGTGACCCGCCGTGGGGCGACCCACCGTGGGGCGACCCACCGTGGGGCGACCCCCCGTGGGGCGCCGGCCCGCCGTGGGGCGACCCGCCGTGGGGCGACCCGCCGTGGGCCGACCCGCCGTGGGGCGACCCGCCGTGGGGCGACCCGCCGTGGGCCGACCCGCCGTGGGGCGACCCGCCGTGGGGCGACCCGCCGTGGGGCGACCCGCCGTAGGGCGACCCGCCGTGGGGCGACCCGCCAGGGACCTGAGACGGCGTGCGGCTCGGAGGTTTTCATGTAAACAGTATGAGAAGAAGATGGGACCGCAGACCTTGTGGTAGAACATCAGACCTCAGCAGGCTGGTTAACTTCCCATAGGGAGCAAATCTGTTCTGCAGATGACGTCAGGAGGCGGAGCCAGGCTGGAGGCGGAGCCAGGCTGGAGGCGGAGCCAGGCTGGAAAAGTATTCACTCCCTTACAGGTTGCATCACGTTTTGTTAGAGATCACCAAACAAGTGTTCAAAGAACCTGAGGAGGTGAAATGCAGCGTTTAAATCATGAATTCCTTCCTGAAGGCTCCTACCTGGTTACAGCATCAATTAGACACATTTTTCAGTTTTATCTGCCCAAACCCTACAGACAGACCTAAAAAGATCCTGAAGACAGAACCGGTCTGACAACACGAAGTAAAACATTAAAGAATCAGTCTGGAGAAGGTTGTGGAACCATCCCTGAGGCCAAATATTACCTCTTTAGAACCTATGTGTGCCGCTGGAGCCAAACTGACAGTCAGAACCAGAACATCAAAGCTACAGAGTCCAACCATCAGCCGGGAGCTTCAGCTCAACAACCGCTGGGTTCTGCTGGAGAACACTGATCCAAAACACAGCAGGTCCACCTCTGAACAGCTAAAAAGTGGCCTAGTCAAAGTCTAGACTTAAATCTGAAAACAGGCCATCTCTGTTGGGAAAGCTTTAATTAAACTGAGTAGAGCAGCCTGGGTCAGAGTGACAGTAACGACCCAGACGCAGGTATCAGGTATCAGGTATCAGGTAGCAGGTATCAGGAAGCCTGGTGGCCGTTAGCTTCAGGGCGTGAATACTTTTCAGCAGATGTTTCACTTAATGAATGAATCCTGAGTTAACTTTATCTGATATTAACATTTGTTTGATGAAGTGAAACCGTTAAAACCAACGAGGGAAAACGTTAGCAGGGCAGCCGGGTGCGGCGCTGCTGTGGGTTCTCCTGCTGTGGGTTCTCCTGCTGTGGGTTCTCCTGCTGTGGGTTCTCCTGCTGTGGGTTCTCCTAAATAAGCTCAGGTCACTCATCATGGAGAGCAGAGAGCCTGGTGGGTAGAACCCTGCTATGAGGCCTGAACAGAACCATCTGTGGGTTCTGGTCAGAACAGGACCGGGTTGGTTCCAGGAAGCGATCAGAACCAGCCAACATGGAGGCTGGTTTTAGATCGTGGGGAACATTGAGAACATGAAACAGCAGCTTTTAAACGAGGCTGCTGGGTTCTACAGTAGGTCGGGTTCTGGTACCTGAGGGCAAACGAGGACAGAGAGTTTCTAAAAGGCTTCCAGTCACACCTGGCCAACAGGTGGACCTCCCTCCCCAGGAACTCCTGGAGGAACCTGAATAAAGCGTGGAGGACTTCCTCCTCAGCGTCTGAGGTCCTTCTGGTCGAAGACGATGCTGGAGGCCAGGTAGATGGCCACGCCTCCAAAGATGGCCGAGCAGGCGATGTAGGCGGTGACAGACTGAGCGAACTGGACGATGGCGCCCATGAAGAGCGTGGGGATGACCTGAGACAGCAGGAAGGTGCTGTCCAGGATG